>NC_091072.1:63079621-63382651 GCF_032405125.1 Capricornis sumatraensis | reverse complement strand
TTGAATCTATAGATTGCTTTTGATAGCATGAACCCTGTAACAATATTAATTTTTTCAGTCCATGAACATAACATATCTTTCCATTTGTGTCTTCTTAAATTTGTTTCATCAATGTCTTATCATTTTCAAAAATGTCTTATGTTTTAACCTTCTTGGTTAAATTTATTCTTATGGGTTTTTTGATGCACTTATAAATTATATTGTTTTCTTAATTTCTCTTTCTGATAGTCCATTATTACTTTATAGAAGTGCAACTGATTTTTGTATATAGATTCTGTATTTTACAATTTTACTGAATTCATTTATTAGTTCTAACAGATTTTTTCTGGTGGGCCTTTTAGGGTCTTTTATCTATAATATCATTCCATCTGCAAGTAATGACAGTTGCATTTCTTATTTCCTGAGTTAGATTCATTTTATTTCTTTTCTTTTTTTTCTAATTGCTTTGGCTAGGAATTCCAGTATTACGTTGAATAAAATTGGAGAGAGTGAACATCTTTATCTTGTTCCTGATCTTAGAAAAAAAGTTATCAGCTTTTCACTGTTAAGTAGGATGTTGCCTGTGGACTTGACACATATTGACTTTATTATATTGAAGTATGTTCCCTCTACATTCACTTTGTTGAGAGTTTTTGCTGCTCCCTCTGTGCAGAGCCTGGGTATATAGCTAGGGTAGCGTTCTCATTTCTATTTAACAAACTGTGTCTTTGCTACATTATGAAATTCAGAAAAACAAGCACCATTGGATCTCAGTTCAGTTCAGTCAGTTCAGTTGCTCAGTTGTGTCCGACTCTTTGTGATCCCATGAATCGCAGCACGCCAGGGCTCCCTGTCCATCACCAACCCCCGGAGTTCACTCAAACTCATGTCCATCGAGTTGGTAATGCCATCCAGCCATCTCATCCTCTGTCGTCCCCTTCTCCTCCTGCCCCCAATCCTTCCCAGCATCAGAGTCTTTTCCAATGAGTCAACTCTTCGCATGAGGTGGCCAAAGTCCTGGAGTTTCAGCTTTAGCATCAGTCCTTCCAGAGAACACCCAGGTGCTTAGAAATCATTTGAGGGGCTAAAAAGCCACCTTTATGTTGAACCTCCAGAAACGACTCCCAGAGCACCTCTATAGAATTGTGCCACCAAGCAAGTCTCTACCTTCATCATGATCAAAAGATCAAGGAAGCAAGCATGATTACACACGTCTTCTCCCAGGATATAGGAAAAGTGAGGCTCCCACCATATCCAGCTCCAGGAACAATCTCACTTAGACAAGATTCAAGCCAGTAAAGAGGATGCCAAGGACCCTGCCTAACAATACCTATGAAGTTAGGCACCATGCGTAGGCCAGTAATTACTGTTTCATAAACCAAATGCCACAACCAAAGTCACTAACAGAAACAGCATAATTACCAACCTGCATTGCCAATAGAAAAGTGTATCTGCTCAATGAAAGCTAAGGCCATTTGGAACCTGAGTTGTGAAGGAGTCTGAGAAAAGCAGTCTGTAATTTTTCAACCTTTATCATTCAATTAAGCATGTTCCAAGACACCTGAAATGGACTGAAGTCAGTCAATGTGCAATATAGGTCATAAGACCTAAGAGTCAATCAGTAAAAGGAGCTTAATGAACAAAAGAACATTTACGCTAAAGAAATTAACATGCTATTATAAGAAATACATACAATGAAAAGGAAAAACCTATAGTGCATATATTAAGTATAAAATCAAATGTCAGAAAAAGTACGTACACATATATTCAAATATATATGTATAATTAAATATATGAGCATATATAGATATATTATGTAAAGATACAACTGAATAAATTCAAATCTGTAGAAGACAGAAGTTTGCATAACAAGCCACTTATAGTGTTACTTTTGGAAAAGGTGGTAGAAACGTGAAAGAAGTAGCCAAAGTGACAAATGTACACTTTTCTATCAATATCTCTCTATTGTTTACATATAGAAAGAAGGTAACTTTTTACATATAACTTTACAAAGTTGGAAAATTATCTATTTAGATATATACTGACATAAAAAGACATCTATAATATATTGTGAAACTAAAAAAGTATACTGCAAATTATTATGTTCAATATGATCTCATTTGGGAAAAAAGGTTTTTTCTACTTTATATATTATATACACGTACACGTATATAAGATATATGGTGGTGATGGTTTAGTCGCTAAGTTGTGTCCAACTCTTGTGACCTCATGGACTATATAGCCCACCAGGCTCCTCTGTCATGGGATTTCCCAGGCAAGAATACTGGAGTGGGTTTCCATTTCCTTCTCCAGGGAATCATCCCGACACAAGGATCGAATTTGCCTCTCCTGAATTACAGGTGGGTTATTTACTTCTGAACCACCAGGGAAGCCCATATAATATATATACAATAATGTTAATAGTATATATATTATTATCAATATATACATGATTGTATAACATATATTATATACATGTATATATATATACATATTTTATATATACACACATATGTGATGTGTGTATATATATATATACATTTACACATACTTTAATACTTCTATATACATTGAAAAGATATGGATGTATATACATCACTCAGTGTGTACCTTTGGGAACTGGGCTGTCTGGAGTGAAACTTTCACATTTTCCTATCTGCACTTTCATGTTATTTGACTTTTTCAAATGTAATATTTTTAGATTAAAGCCTATTATTTTCATAAAATAACAGGTATTTGTTATTTAAAAAATAAAAGCAATGTGGAAAGAAAAAAAAGGGAAGTAAAAATCAGTTTCAAAATCCACTCCAACTCCTACTCCCTAGAAATAAATACTAAAATTTGGAGGATAACATTTAAAATATCATGATATGCCTTTGTTCATATGTGATAATGATATAGATGGATATGTAGATAGAAAAAAATGGAATCTGCTTCTGCTAATGTTACAATAATATACTAAATTTAATTTTGCTTGATTTAGAAATGAAAATTAAGAATTAAGATAAAAACCAAAGTAACTACTTCTCAAATAAGTATATTCACAAGTATTATTTCTCTCAGAGTAAGACAATATTGTATTGGAGGTTCTTGCTGTAAAGATACTAAAACATAATTACTTATTTAAAGACTGGAAAAGAGGAAATGAAAGTCATTATTTCTAATGTGTGATATAATTATCCACATAGGGACACCCATAGACTCTCATCCAAGTATCTAGAAATAAGCAAGAGTTAACTAAACTAACTGGATGTAATATCAACATATAAAAGTCAAGTAATTGGACATCTGCTTCTGAGCATAATGGAGAACATGGGCCATAGATAATATTTTCCATAAATCATTAGAAAACTGGACAAATGGAGAAACAACTATTTTTGGACACACAGGCAGTACTGTGGTCCATGAGAGAAAGGAAGCAGGTGAGGTGAGCCTGAATAATCACGCTGGCTTTCTCCCTGGAGGCAGTATCCAGACCATGGGCACAGGAAAGGAGAATCCAGTCAGCCTTGGCACTCTCACTTAGTTTAGTGATGGAGAAGGAACTCAGGAAAGTTGAGACAGCTGTAAATTGCATGGCAGAATTTTATAGAAGAAGGAGATATTTAAGGAAAAAAAAAACTTCAGAAACGCATTGAGGTACCTTGAGTCTTTGATATATACTGCTAGTCTATGCACATGTAGGTAAAACTCGGTGAAGTCAGACAAAGAGTTGTGAGGTGAACAATCCTTAGTTACTGCATAAGGCAGGAATGCATCTGCGCTCTGACTAGCCAGTGCAGAGATTCTCCAGTCATCATTAAGGTATCAGGAGATCCCAAGAGGGGTCATATCTTGGTAAAGAAATCAAAGTATACCCCAAAGAAAAAATATACTATGCATATATACTCAATAGATAGCATCTATGTACTATATATATTAAAATATATACTCTATATATACTAAAAATGTATAATATATACATGCCATAGAAATGCTTAAAAGTAAAAACTGAATGGATTAAGTTAATCTTCAAGTAAGTTAAAGAACAAAGCACAATACTCTTTACATAGTAAGGAAATTGAAACAGTCAATCCTAAAGGAAATCAACCCCGAATTTTCTTTGGAGGACTGATGCTGAAGCTGAAGCTCTAATCCTTTGGCCACCTGATGCGGAGAGCCGACTAATTGGAAAAGACCCTGATGCTGGGAAAGACTGAGGTCAAGAGGAGAAGGGGTGACAGAGGATGTGATGGTTGGATGGTATCACTGACTCAATGGACATGAATTTGAGCAAACTCCGTGACATAGTGAAGGACAAGGAAGCCTGGTATGCTGCAGTTCACGGGATCACAAAGAGTCTGACACAACTTAGCGATGGGACAGCATAAATCTATGACCTTATAGATATTCAACAATGTAACTTCACCATGTCTAGCATGCAATTTAAAAAGTTACTGCGCCTGCAAAGAAGCAGGAAGTTATGGCACACAGGAGAAAAATCAGTCAATAGAAGCAGACTAAAATATGATAGGGAGGATAGATTAGCAAATAAGGACAACAGCTATAATAAATACATGCGATATGTTCAGAGATTTAAGAACAAAACAGAAATGATGAAGGCAGAAATAGAAGCTACAAAATGTACCAAATAAAATGCCTAGAGATAAAAGAAATGTGAAATAAAATTCACAGGATGGGATTAAGAGAGAATTAGACTGTGCAGACATTGCAGTAGAATCAATCCAAACTGAAGAGCAGAGAGAGAGAAAATAAGACTAAATACTAACGGATAGCACTTCAGTGACCCGTGGAACAATAGGAAGCAGTCCAGTGTACCTTTATTTGGAGTCTCAGAAGGAAAAGCAATAAGTGAATTAAGCAAGATCACAAGATAGAAGGTATAGTCAAAATCAATTTCACTTTTCTATACTAGCAATAAATAGCTAGATGCTTAAGTTCAAAAACGTTATTTATAATAGCATAAAAAATGTAAACTACTTCAAAATACATTTAGTAAAAGATACATACATCCTGCCCATTAAAAATTATAAAATATGGTTAAAAGCAGGCAGACTCTTTATGATCTGAGCCACCAGGGAAACCCTGGACAAAAAGTTAAGAGACCTTAATGAATGTTGAAATATGCCCATATTCATAGGTTGGAAGATTCAATAGTGTTAAGATGTCAGTTCTCCAATTGGTCTACAGATTCATCTTCATTTACGTGAAACTATAGGAAAGACAAATTCTATTCAAAATGAAGGCAGCACATCAATGGTAACCAGAGCAGATATTAATAGAATGACTGTTAAAGGACACAGGTTATATGAGTGCATGCATTTATCAATACTTACAGAACTGAGCATTTGAAATGGGTACATTTTCTTACATGTAAATTATACTTTAATAAAGATAATTTAGAAATAAGTCAATTGACTTTCAATATGCTAGCAAAAATTGGAAGCCTTGAAAAAAATAACCCATTTATAATAGCAACTAAAATTAAAAATTATCTAGAAAGAAATCTTCCAAAAGTCTATAACTCTTATGTTTGTACAAATGTCTGTGTGTGTGTTTTCCTATAGTCAATCAACCTATGTTTGATTGTATTTTCAGTTATTAGCATTCTGTTTTGTTATGGCCTCTGTAATAGTAAGGCTTTATTTTCTGTAAAGGGTTTTTTTCGGTTCTATTTCTTTTTCAAGATTTACAAGCTTCCTTTCCAAATATTCTTATTATCTTATCACATTTTGGCTACTTTATTCTTTGAGATTCCGTTTGTTCATGTTGCTACGTTATTTTACTGTTTTTGAAATGACGAAGAACAATGTATCGGAACTATTTTTGTCTCTCTTTGGTTAAGTCTTTGTATGATGTAGACCTTTTGCTTGCTTTTAGCTTATGTGTACTTCCTGGATTTTTATATAGTACTTATGTCTAGGTTCTGCATTTTGTTTTTGATAATTACTCATTTTTATATTTCATAAATATATATTTTACAGTAATATACTTTATGTTTTTCTTAAAAAGTTTTTATTTTATATTGCAGTATAGTTTATTAATAATGGTGTTAGTTTCAGGTGTACGGAACATCCACTGGAGAAGCAAATGGCAATCCACTCCAATATTCTTGCCTGGAAAATCTCATGGACAGAGGAGCCTGGCAAGCTACAGTTCCTGGGGTCGCAAAGAGTCAGACATGCCTGAATGACTGAGCACAGAATATTGAGCACAGTTCTCTGTGCTATACAGTAGGTCCTTGTTGGTTATCTATCTAAAATAGCAGTATGTACATGTCAATCCCCAACTCTGTAACTATTGCTCCCCACCAACCCTTCCCCCTTAGTAACCATAAATTCATTCTCTGTCTATGAGTCTGTCTCTGTTTGAAACACGGTGCGTAACATATGGAAAATAAACAGAGTACTTAATCAATTTCTTTCCCATTTATTGTTCTGAAACCATCTTAACAAAAGCTTTATTTCCTTTGCCCTGTTAATTCATTTTTCCTTAGTGTTTGATGTTTAAGATATTTAAATATTAATAGCTTAAAACAAAGCCTTAAGTCATAGGATTTCTATGCTGAAGTATAGGAATTAGTGCCTCACCTCCATAACTTACCCCACTTCTCCTTGGGAAGTTTCCCTTGTCTAGGGTTACAATTCATAGAAAGTGTAAAGGAGTAGTAAATATCATTTCTTATTTAGCTCTACTTCCTCGCCTTTATGCTGTGTCCAACCAAGTTTAGGTGATGATACTCCTTATTTCTGTTGTGATCTAACCACACCTAAATATCTTGTCAGTTTAATCAAGATATTTGGATAGGACTAACACTTCACGCCCAAGATAATCACGATGGTGTGATCACTCGCCTAGAGCCAGACATCCTGGAATGTGAAGTCAAGCGGGCCTTAGAAAGCATCACTATGAACAAAGCTAGTGGAGGTGATGGAATTCCAGTGGAGCTGTTTCAAATCCTGAAAGATGATGCTGTGAAAGCGCTGCACTCAATATGCCAGCAAGTTTGGAAAACTCAGCAGTGGCCACAGGACTGGAAAAGGTCAGTTTTCAGTCTAATCCCAAAGAAAGGCAATGTCAAAGAACACTCAAACTACTGCACAATTGCACTCATCTCACATGCTAGTAAAGTAATGCTCAAAATTCTCCAAGCCAGGCTTCACCAATACATGAACTGTGAACTTCCAGATGTTCAAGCTGGTTTTAGAAATGGCAGAGGAACCAAAGATCAAATTGCCAACATCCACTGGATCATCAAAAAAGCAAGAGAGTTTCAGAAAAACATCTATTTCTGCTTTATTGACTATGCCAAAGACTTTGACTGTGTGGATCACAGTCGAAGTGGAAAATTCTTCAAGAGATGGGAATACCAGCCCACCTGACCTGCTTCTTGAGAAACCTATATGCAGGCCAGGAAGCAACAGTTAGAACTGGACATGGAACAACAGACTGGTTCCAAATAGGAAAAGGAGTATGTCAAGGCTGTCTATTGTCACCCTGCTTATTTAACTTATAGGCAGAGTACATCATGAGAAAGGCTGGGCTGGAAGAAGCACAAGCTGAAATCAAGATTTCCAGGAGAAATATCAATCACCTCAGATATGCAGATGATACCACCCTTATGGCAGAAAGTGAAGAGGAACTCAAAAGCCTCTTGATGAAAGTGAAAGAGGAGAGCGAAAAAGTTGGCTTAAAGCTCAACATTCAGGAAACGAAGGTCATGGCATCCGGTTCCATCACTTCATGGGAAATAGATGGGGAAACAGTGGAAACAGTGTCAGACTTTATTTTTTTTGGGCTCCAAACTCACTGCAGATGGTGATTGCAGTCAAGAAATTAAAAGACACTTACTCCTTGGAAGAAAAGTTATGACCAACCTAGATAACATATTCAAAAGCAGAGATATTACTTTGCCAACAAGGGTCCACCTAGTCAAGGCTATGGTTTTTCCAGTGGTCATGTATGGATGTGAGAGTTGAACTGTGAAGAAGGCTGAGTGCCGAAGAATTGATGCATTTGAACTGTGGTGTTGAAGACTCTTGAGAGTCCCTTGGACTGCAAGCAGAACCAACCAGCCCATCCTAAAGAAGATCAGTCCTGGGTGTTCTTTGTAAGGAATGATGCTAAAGCTGAAGCTCCAGTACTTTGGCCACCTCATGCAAAGAGCTGACTCATTGGAAAAGACTCTGATGCTGGGAGGGATTGTGGGCAGCAGGAGGAGGGGATGACTGAGGATGAGATGGCTGGATGCATCACCAACTCGATGGACATGAGTCTGAGTGAACTCCGGGAGTTGGTGATGGACAGGGAGGCCTGGCATGCTGTGATTCATGGGGTCGCAAGGAATTGGACATGACTGAGTGACTGAACTGAACTGAACACTTTTAGCGGAACTTGTTTCGTCCTCAAATTTTGAAAAATTATGTCAGCTCTTACTTTTGTCCATGGTAGTCCAAATTCAATGTAATTGACTGGAGTATTTTATTATACATTTTTTGTATGTAGTCAAATACTAAAATATGTAAATCAATGCCTCCTTCATTGACGACAGTGATTTTGGTGAGTTCTAGTAGAAAACTGTCTGCAATTTTCATATGCTAATTTAAAAAGTTTTCAAACTTCATAAAAAAGAATAAAAGTATACCCAAAGTAATTTCACACTAAATATACAGGTAGGGAGCAGTTACCCCAAATAGATTAATTCCTCTTAGCTATGTCTAGACTATATTGCTTAGATATAAAATGCTTATTTATACCCATTCTAATCAAACTTTCCTACAAACAGGATGTCCCTTAATAATTCACAGGAACAGTAACCAAGGGATCTCCAGAAAGTAATTCCAGTTGTTTACATGACACACAAACTGAGTGGAGAATAAATGTTAAAAGTCCCGTTTTTATTATTATAACACACCAGCTCTGCTGTATCACTTTTATTTCTTCTCATGTCAGCTTCACTGATCCTTTAGGAAAATTCTTTTTATCAGCATGTGCCACAATAAGTGGATATATCCTTGAAATGATGATGTAGCTCATTTTTTAAAGAAGCTGTCCAAATCATTAGATTCAGTTATTTCTAAATCTACTTAATTGTTATGAATCCAACATAATTCATTTTTGTTAAGCAAAAGAAGTAATGTTACCATGTCTGGCATGTATCTTTTCCTGTAGATGGTAGTCATTAGGGACACAGGGTGAAAGACTAGCCAACATCTGAAATGTCATTGTTAAAAAGGAATTCTGGAGGATCCAAAATTAGCTATTGGTCCAAAATTAGCTTGGTCTAGAAATCCCACACATCACTTTTACTTAAAAAATCACTAGTCAGAACTAGTCACACAGTCCCATTCAACCATAAGATGGTCAAGACTTTAAGCATACCATTGCCCAGAACTTTGAGAACTAACTTTAATGACTATAGAGTGAATCCCCCAGGAAAAAAAAAACAAAACATAACCTATGACTATCCAAATATGAGATAGTTACCAAAAACAACACATTACCTAAACTTCCTGAGACTGCTTATTATCCCATTGAGCCAATATTATGTAAAATAGACAGTAACATAGACAGTTATATAAGTAAGTAAACTAGGCTTCCCATGAAGCCAATTCAAGGACTTAATCATTTTTTATTATGCTATATAATTTATGTAAAAAAAATCATTGGCAGAGACAAACATTGCATATTGACACATACTGCCAAAGTTATTATTAAGGCTACTCCCTTTTATTTTTGGCACTTATTCTGGAAGAAATTTTCCACATTTTTATTGTTATTGTAAAGTTTTACAAGCTCTTCATTTTTGGCCAGTCAATTTCTACTTAACAAATGTCTTTCATAAATGAAATTTGCTTATCTTCTAGAGAGTTTCTAAGACATCACATTAATTTTAAAAACAAATGTTTGCTATGTCATACTGCTTTTTAAGATCAACTAACTTATTTGAAGTTCCTAATAAACAGTTTCATACAGAAAATAGGTCTTGTGACTTTGATCATCAGAAACAGTTCATTTTCTGGCTGTTGATTTGTTTCTTTTTCTCACATCATGAATTGGAGCTCTCCAGAGTAATGCAAGCTGCTTTCGGTATTATTCTTCATTATGGATGATAAATGTGAAACTTTATTTGTATTGCGATCCTCAGTCTTTTTCAAAGTTAATACTTTCTGGTAGTTGAAAAGAGAGATGCTGATGGCAAATCAGAAGCCTGCTTGAGCATATCCGAGGGTGTGCTCTATCTAATCCCTTGACTAGACTAGCCTTATGACTAGACCTGCTCATAACCCTTAGATTATGAAAATAAAGTATCCTGCTGCATAAATTTGAATTCTGCTAAAATTACTTATTGATTTATAACCCTACAGCCCAAAGAGCTACTGAGGAAACACAACAGGGTCATTTATATATAGTGCTTAAAAATAAATAAATAAATAAATAAATGCATGCATGCTTAAAAATAAAAAGAACCATCAAGTTTTTAAAAAGTTAATACTTCAAATTGTAAAAACAAAAAGCATGTCTAAAAAAGGGAAAGATTTCTCAAAAGCCTGTGGGAAATTCTATGTTCATAGAATTTCCACTGAAAGTATTTGCAGACATTGATAACCCTGAACTTTCAGAAGTGTTAGAAAATACATCATCACCTTTGGGACTTGTTTAAAAGCAACCCAAATATGTAAAAATAGAGTCATCTTGTTAGTAGAGTATGTAATGGTGAAAAGTTCACAAGGGTTAAGTGTTAGTTGTTTAGTCATTTCTGACTCTTTGTGACCCCATGGATTGTACACTGCCAGGCTCCTCTGTTTATGGGATTCTCCAGGCAAGAATACTAGAGTGTGTAGCCATTTTCTTCTCCAGGGACTCTTTCTGACCTAGGGATTGAACCTGGGTCTTCTGCATTGCAGGCGGATTCTTTACTGTCTAGGCCACCAGGTGGACTATAGCCCGCCAGACATAAGGGTAAAGTCCATGCTTATTTTATAATTACTCTATACATGGTGTTACATGTAACAGCCTCTAATAAATATTTGTTTATTAAATGAGTGAAATGTCCAACGATAGCATAATTAAATAAATTAAAAAACTGACTAGGACTTCCACTGTGCTCCAATGGTTAAGAATCCGTTTTGTAATGCAAGGACACTGGCTCAGTCCCTAGTCAGGGAACTAAGATCCCACATGCTATGAAGCAACTAAGTCCTCCAGCCACAACCACTGAGCATATGCATTCCAGAGCCCTCGTGCCACAACTACAGTCTGTGAACCTTGAAAGATCCGAAGTGCTGCAACTAAGATCCAAGGCAGCCAAATAAATAAATAAATATTTAAAAAAATAATACATTGCTGAATAATTCACTCAGCTGACTGTCGTAAATGCTTTAGGAAAACAGTTTCATTAGGAAACAGATTCTTATACAATAATGGTGGAATATAAAGTGATATATTATTTTGGGGAGAGCACTTTGCCTTTGTGTATCAAAAAATTTTTTAAATGGGCCTACTTGTTGTTCTATCAAGTATATTTCTAGGAATTTATTCTAAAAATATAATTATAATTTGTGACATCACTTTGCTCTAAAGAGGTGTATTGAAGAATTATTCAAATTAGCCAAAATTTATGGAACTATGCTTATTATTTTTCTTTTCTTTCTTTTCCATATTTTCCATAATGTGCTTATATTATTTATACATCATTAAACATTTTAAAATTATGTCACAGAAAAAGATACTACTACGACAATGGAATTTAACTATTCTATAGGCTTTAAAGTCAAGAAGAAAACAATAAAAAATTAAATCATTATTAAAATGGTAAAAAATATTCTGACAACTCTCAGTTCAGTTCAGTCGCTCAGTCATGTCCGACTCTTTGCGACCCCATGAATCGCAGCACGCCAGGCCTCCCTGTCCATCACCAACTCCCAGAGTCCACTCAGACTCACATCCATTGAGTTGGTGATCCCATCCAGCCATCTCATCCTCTGTCGTCCCCTTCTCCTCCTGCCCCCAATCCTTCCCAGCGTCAGAGTCTTTTCCAATGAGTCAACTCTTTGCATGAGGTGGCCAAAGTTCTGAAGTTTCAGCTTTAGGATCATTCCTTCCAAAGAAATCCCAGGGCTGATCTCCTTCAGAATGGACTGGTTGGATCTCCTTGCAGTCCAAGGGACTCTCAAGAGTCTTCTCCAACACCACAGTTCAAAAGCATCAGTTCTTCGGTGGTCAGCCTTCTTCACAGTCCAACTCTCACATCCATACGTGACCACTGGAAAAACAATAGCCTTGACTAGACCTTAGTCAGTAAAGTAATGTCTCTGCTTTTGGATATGCTATCTAGGTTGGTCATAACTTTTCTTCCAAGGAGTAAGCGTTTTTTAATTTCATGGCTGCAGTCACCATCTGCAGTGATTTTGGAGCCCCCAAAAATAAAGTCTGACACTGTTTCCACTGTTTCCCCATTTATTTCCCATGAAGTGATGGGACCAGATGCTATGATCTTCGTTTTCTGAATGTTGAGCTTTAAGCCAACTTTTTCACTCTCCACTTTCACTTTCATCAAGAGGCTTTTTAGTTCCTCTTCTTAAAGATCATTAAATAATTTTTAAATGATGCTATTGAAGGCTTACAGAACTGTTTTGGAAAAATTGGTCCAGCCCCTCCCTTAGCCTCACTGCCATGCTACAAGTCATTTATTTTTTCCTTCAACCTCAAGTAATTGTTTTTCTGCCCAGTTATTCTATCAATTACTAATATCAAAGTATGGGCAACTTCAGCTATTAATATTGACTTGTCTGTTTCCACATTTCCCCCTTTTATTTGCCATGCAATGATGGGACCAGATGCCATGATCTTAGTTTTTTGAATGTTGGTTTTAAGCCAGCTTTTTCACTCTCACTCTCATCAAGAGGCTCTTTAGTTCTACTTCCATTTCTGCATTTCAAATGGTATCATCTGCATATCTGAAGTTGATATTTCTCCTGGCAATCTTGATTCCAGCTTGTGATTCATCCAGCCTGGCATTTCTATACATATATGTACTATACATATAAATTATATGTATACATATGTGTACTATATATATAAATTAAATAATCAAAGTGACAATATACAGCCTTGTCATACTCCTTTCCCAACTTTGAACTACTCAGTTGTTTCATTTCCAGTTTTAACTGTTGCTTCTTGACACACCTATGGGTTTCTCAGGAGACAGGTAAGGTGGTCTGTTATTTCCATCTTTTGAAGAATTTTCCAGTTTGTTGTGATCCATACAGTCAAAGGCTTTAGTGTAGTCAATGAAGCAGAAGTAGATGTTTTTCTGGAATTCTCTTACTTTCCCCATGGTCTAATGAATGTTGGCAATTTGATCCCTGGTTCCTAAGCCTCTTCAAAACTCAGCTTGTACATCTGGAAATTCTCAGTTCATATACAGCTGAAGGTAACTTGAGAAATTTTGAGCATTACCTTGCTAGCATATGAAATGAGCACAATTGTATGGTAGTTTGAGCAGTCTGGCATTGTCCTTCTTTGAGGTTGGAATGAAAACTGACCTTTTCCAGTCCTGTGGCCACTACTGAGTTTTCCAAATTTGCTGGCATAATGAGTGCAAAACTTTAACAGCACCATCTTTTCAGGTTTGAAATAATTCAGCTGGAATTTGATCATATCTGCTAGCTCTATTTGTGGTCATGCTTCTTATAGCTCATTTGATTCACACTCCAGGATGTCTGGCTCTAGGGAGTGACCACACCATCATGGTTATCCAGGTCATTATGACCTTCTTTGTATACTTCTGTGTATTCTTGCCACCTGCTCTTAATCTTTTCTGCTTCTTTTAGGTCCATACCATTTCTGTCCTTTATTGTGCCCATCCTTGTATGAAATGCTCCCCTGATATCTCGTTGATATACACGCACATATCTCTATGTGCATGCTAAGTCATTTCTGTCATGTCTGACTCTTTGCAACCCTTTTGACCGTAGTCCACCAGGCTCCTCTGTCCATGGGATCTTCCAGGCAAGAATACTGGAGTGGGTTGCCATATTCTTCTCCAAGGGATCTTCCAGACCCAGGGATCAAACCTGCATTTCCATTGTTTCATATTTTCTTTAATTCTTAAAACATGGTTTCCTTTAGTGAAACATTTAAGTTGCCTCAAAGACAATTTCTATTGACCACTTTCATTTTTCTGTATATTGGCTAAACTTTCCTCTTTGTTTGCTTGTGTCTTAATTTGTTGTTCAAAACTGGAAAATTTAGATAATAGAGTGGATGATTTTTGTCCATGGCAGTTATGCTGTATAAAGCCACTGGAAACCTGAATTAATAAATACTGAACTGGTGCATATATATATCATATAAATTACAGTCTTAAATCCTGAAAGCATCACATCCTGGTAGACTTTTATTTTACAAAGAGAAAATAATGTTTAGAAATGTTACTAATTTGCCTGAGGTTGCTCCACTACTGTCTTCATCTTGTAGTCACCTCTGATGAGAGCTAAAACAAGAAGGCAGAGAATCACCTTGTTTGACCTCACCTGAACATCTGTATCAGGTGACTTTAAATTTTTGCTACTCTGTACACTCCATTTTTGAATACTCTGTGCATTCACACTAAATATCCATGTGAATGACTGTAAAACACCATGAGTATTTTGGTGTCATACATCAATTTCTGTGAGTAGGCAACAAATATGGAATCTGGGAATAATAAGGACCAACTGTACAATGTAGCAACTCTGGAGTCAGACACTGCTTTCTACAATTTTGTTTTTACTCTTTTATGTGCTGTTGCTGCTGCTGTTGTTTGGTGACTTTTCATGGCTAATTCAAGAGTATTCCCTACAGTGTGTGGCCACTGAATCTTTGCTTTTTAACTTTCTTTTTTGTTGTTTGTATTTTTAAGCCTGGATTTGTTGGGTTTACCCCTGGGTCAGCATAGCTTACTGGTCAGTCATTGGTTGGTCACAAGTTTTCCATCAGCCAACAAATCTTCTGCCCTTTCCAAGGGGATCTGTGTGTACACGGAGACAAACCTGCAGGCAGTTTACACATCTGCTTTCACCTTTATTCTTGCTTGCTAAGGGCATCAAGGCCAGACAGATATGAGTAAGTGACTGGGTCTTTCTCCAGTTTTTCTGCACATGTGCACAACCTACACATGTGTGTGGATCCTTAGCAATATTTGGCGCTTCTCCAACCCTCCAAAATCACTGCAGATGGTGATTGCAGCCATGAAATTAAAAGATGCTTGCTCCTTGGAAGAAAAGCTACGACCAACCTAGACAGCATACTAAAAAGCAGAGACATTACTTTGCTGACAAAGGTATGTCTAGTCAAAGTTTTTTTTTTTTTCAGTAGCCATGTATGGATGTGAGAGTTGGACCATAAAGAAAGCTGAGCGCCAAAGAATTTATGCTTTTGAACTGTGGTGTTGGAGAAGACTCTTGAGAGTCCTTTGGACTGCAAGGAGAGCCAACCAATCAATCCTAAAGGAAATCAGTCCTGAATATTCATTGGAAGAACTGATGCTGAAGCTGAAGCTCCAATACTTTGGCCATCTGATGCAAGGAACTGACTCATTGGACAAACACTGATGCTGGGAAAGACTGAAGGCATGAGGAGAAGGGACAACAGAGGATGAGATGGTTGGATGGCATCACTGACTCGATGTACAACAGGTTGAGCAATCTCTGGGAGTTGGTGATGGACAGGGAAGCCTGGTGTGCTGTAGTCCATGGGGCTGCAGAGTCAGACATGACTGAGCAACTGAACTGAACTATAGTCACCATGCTCTCCATTATAGCCCTGTGACTTATTTTTATAATGGAAATTGTGTACCTTTTGACCCACTTCAACCATTTCATATCCTACCTCAGACACTTTTCCCCTGGTGACCATCAATCTGTTCTGTGTATCTATAAGCTTGGGGGTCTTTGCGATTTTGGTTTTTTAGATTCCACTTATATAAAGCTGAGATTATATGATATTTATTTCACTTAGCATGATTATCTCAGAATCTATTTATGTTATCATAAAGGCAACATTTCTTTCTTTAAAGGCTGAAATACATACACATAAACAGAAATATATACCATATTTTTTTTTATCCATTCATCCACCAATGGATACTTAGACTGTTTCCATATCTTGGCTATCGTATATGACACTGCAGTGAACATGGGGGTGCTGCATATATCTTTTTAAGATGATGTTTTCATTTTCTTTACCTAGTAGCTTTTCTTAAATAAACATTTTCTACTTTGAACTATGCCTCTGGTTAATTTCTAAGGTTCTGTAATGGTTGATGTAGATAATTTTTGCTAGTATTTTCTTTGTTCTTCTGGAGGGAATTTACCAAGGTTATTTCTCTGTCATTCTGAAAGTGTCACCTCAAGCAATTATTTTTATCACTTTGCTTGGAAACTAACTTTTGTAGCGGCAACCTATACCTTTTTTTGCCATCATATTATGCTTACCTGGTATGCTTTCCCAAAGCTCAGCTGATAGGGTAATCAATTTTAATATAGTCATTTCTTTTTTTATTTATCAGCTTTTTAAGTATCCGTAATATACACAGTCCTTGGTATTTACTGTGGAAAAATTAAAGAAAACTTCACAAACCCACTTCACTTCATCCTGAAGGATCTTACAGTCAAACTGAATAAGACAGACATAATACAGATAAAATTATATTGGTGATGGACAAGGGAGCCTGGTGTGCTGCAGTCCACGGGGTCACAAAGAGTCGGACATGACTGAACAACTGAACTGAACTGAATACAGATAAATATAAAACCTTAAAGTATGTAATAAGTTCTATAAAATGATTAGAGCACACAACTCAAACACTTTTAAGTATAAGTGATATTTCACCTAGAGGCATCATGAAAAGCTTCATGAAGTCATGGCATAAAAGTCCATGTATTCATGGTGATAACATTATCCTTTCTAGTTTCTAAATGTATATTTTTAAGATGTCAGCTTACCTGCAGTGTTATATGAATTTAAGTGCTTTAATCATGGAGACAGGTCAACAGAGCAAGCAGGTTTTCACCGCCCCTCTAATCTTGCTATCTCAGAAACTTTCTATTCCAGCTGTGCTATGGCATAACTTTCAGTATTTGTCATTACAGTGTTTTATCTTAAAGGCTACAAAATCATCTAGCATTTGCCTATGCCTATCATCATCACCCTTTTGAAAATTATAATGAGAAACAGATTTTTTGTTGGAGGGCAAGGATAGTATTCCTCATAGAGAACACTAGAAAGCAGACCATATACTAACAGACCTACACTGCTGCTATTTTCATGATCAGACAGTGTGAACTTTCATCTGTGAGCAGGCTGGTCGTGTCCATATTTGGTGCACTAGAGATGCTGAATGAATAAGTGGGGCATCTGTGGAAGCCCAAAGAGAACGAACATCTTCCAAATAAATGTCCAGGTAAAAATAAACAATCAAAGCACAGGTCTGTTAAATTCCACTGTTCGCTCTAAAAATAGCTATACATGAAAATAGAGTCAAGTGTTTTACAAAGTACCTTGGCAATAAGAAGTGCTATTCCAGTGAAGTGTAAGTCCTAGGAATTCAAAAGAGTTGGGCAAAGCAACTAAATGGTGAAGTTATAAACACAGGTTGCTAAAGAAAGAAGCATTAGTAATACTGACATCCATGTGGGAACCCCTGCACAGAGCACCATAAATCTGACTGACTCATGTCAACAAGACAGAAAACAGTGACTGAAACAAAAGATCTGAAAAGCTTGCTGCAAAAAGGTCAGTGGCGGACTGTGAATAATTTAGGACAAATAGTAAAGGACAATACCAGCCAGTCTTTCTACGTGACTAGAACATTACAGCTTGAAAGTACTCAAATAAAGATGAAATACTAGATGTTAAAATGCATTCTGTGTGTTTACTGGAAGGTGGTTCATGTTAATCCTTTTAAATCTCTGCTCAGTATTAAAGCCTAGAGAATCCTTCATAGGGCAGCAAGGAGTCGTTTTTCAAAGGGAGTGTAATGGAAGGATAATCCTAATATTTGTTGCTTGATTTTTAGTCCTCATTCAGCTCATGTGAAATTGGGACTCGTTTTGTAGGTTGATTATAAAACATTATAAATCTCAAAATTTAGCCAAAACATATACAACAGTGAGTTCCAAGTTATCAGTCATATGAAGTGGGGGAGTAGGGAGGATGGAAGCTCAGCTTCAATAATGATGCTGCCATTTTCTATAAATGTGCTACTTTTTGGATGTTTTAAGCTATTAAGAACTTTTTACAATAACATATTTAATAAGCCAAATAAATCTGGATACCACAACAAAGACTACTGCTTGAGATTTCAACTTCTGCATCACTCCCCTGGGGACACTCTGTGTCATATAAAATAGCACAGCAGCCTCCCGGCCACTTAATGTGGCACAATAACACTTGAACTGAAAGCCAGGTCAACTGATGCTAATTTGTAATTCTTTTAAGCATGGCAGGTGAGTTGGTTAATTTTATGTATTGACTTAGCTAGGTCATGGTGATGAGTTTTTGTTAAACATCAGTCTAGATATTGCTGTGAAGGTATTTCTTAGCTGTGAATAATATTTAAAATAGTAGACTTTGACTAAAGCAGATTACCCTCCATATGGTGGGTGGGCCTCATTTAATTAGTTGAAGGTCTTAGGAAAAAAGACCCAGTGTGCCCAAGGAAGAGAGAATTCTACCTTGGACTGCCCTTGGACTTGAGATCACATTATCAACTCTTCCTTCAGTCTCCAGCCTGCTGGCCTGCCTATGTGTATGTCATTTCAGTCGTGTTTGACTCTTTGTGATTGCATGGACTGTATAGCTCACCAGGCTCCTCTGTCCATGGGATTCTCCAGGAAAGAATACTGAAATGGGTTGCCATGCCCTCCTCTGGGGGATCTTCCTAATCCAGGGATCGAACCCACATCTCTTATGTCTCCTGCATTGGCAAGTGAGTTCATTCGCAGGTAAGCACCACCTGGGTCTGCCTATAGATTTCAGAATTACCTACTCCTACAAATCATGTGAGCCAGTTCCTTAAAATATCTATCTATCTAACATCCATCTATCTACACACATCCTATTGGTTCAATTTCTGTGGAGAACATTGACCATCATACCAAACAAAATAGAAACCCAACAATGTCTTCCATGTTTGGCCATCAGTGTGTCTAAACTACCTGTAAATGCAAGTTGGTCAACACTCACTAGAAATGTTGAAGACTGTGGTATACATACACATGCTGAACAGAATTCCTATAGCTATTGACTTGAAGTAATAGGCTTTCCCTAAAACATTGAAACGAATAGCATACCTCTGAATGCTTTATTTTTTTCCCTAGTTGCCTACCAGAAGTGAAAGCAATTCATTATACACATTGGGAATTCAACTGCAACATAAATCTGATGGCTTTCTGTGCAAAAATGATGATCCTATTCCAAAACCAACACAAAGTGTTTCGGTATGATTTTACAGTTGTGATGGTCTCTTAAGACATGCTATATCTCCACCATATTTATTTGGTTCCCTCTTATAACCAATAAAATATTTGAAAAATATAACCCTCTCTACCTCAATCCAAAAACATCTGTTGAGGACCCACTATGTTCAGTGCTAGAGATAAAAAGATGAGGAATAACTTTAAAGAGGTCAATGTTCAATAGGAACACAACATATAAATAATTATTAAAAAAAAGTCTAAGTAAGGCAATGTATTAAAGACACGTTTATTCTACCCTTCAAACTCAAATCCCATCAAAAATAGCAAAAAAAATTAAAACAGAACGGCAAGTAAATATAAAACATTCATTAAGATGAAGAGATTCCTGTGACTTCTCAGACACATTAAGGATCACACCCAGACTGAGAGAAGAGAACATGCTTAGTTTCAACATACTTTGTTTTGGATTTTGAGTTAGAAATAAACCATCCCCCAATTTGTTACATAATGGCAACCCACTCCAGTATTCTTGCCTGGAGAATCCCATGGATGGAGGAGCCTGATGGGCTACAGTCCATGGGGTCGCAAAGAGTCGGATATGACTGAGTGACTTAACTTTCAACGAGCATATACAATAATATTTTTTTATTAGAATGCCATGTTAGACCGATTTTGAACTGTGATTTAGACCAATTTTCAGAACTGTGAAACAGGGAACACTTAAGGAAAATTTGTAGGGGTGCTTATGTCATTTCTACTGTTAGTTTCTCTGCCAAAAGGGAGGGATAAGTCAATGGAAAAGAAGATTAAAGAACTTTTAAAAAGACTATTAAGTAAAGTTTCTACACTTTGCAAGCTAAGGAGACATTTATTCCTTGGGTAAAGAAAATAACTTGAAGAGAGCAGTGTTTGAAATAAATCTTCAAACTGTTCATCAGCAGGTACTTACCACCACTCAAAGCTCAGTAATGTTCAGAAAAGAAATTATCATGGGATCTAAGCCTGAAAACTTAAGAGGGGAAAGATAGACTGGAAGCAAGCAAGAAAAAGAAACATGAGGAAAAGAGAGCTGAAAAACAAAAAATAGTTAAATCACATAATTCTATGTAGTAAAATTGTAGAGAATGATTTTAAGAAAAGATATTGAAAAGTTCAAAACAGTTATATAAATGTACAAAGAAGCACTCAATGGAGCATGGAAAAGAATGTAAAGCACCTTATAAAAGTCAGGCATTAGAAGAAGACAAGTAAAAGCATCATAATGATGAAAAATATTCTAGAAACAACCCTCCTAAATGGAATAAATGCAACTGAAAAAGTCAGAAATATGGAGACTATGTTTGAGAAGCTAACCTCAAATGAAGTGGAAGAACTAGGCATGCAGGATTTCAGGCAAGATAATTGGGGACTTCCCTGGTGGCTCAGACAGTAAAGCATCTGTCTACAATGCGGGAGACCCGGGTTCAATCCCTGGGTTGGGAAGATCCCCTGGAGAAGGAAATGGCAACCCACTCCAGTACTCTTGCCTGGAAAATCCCATGGACAGAGGAGCCTGGTAGGCTACAGTCCATGGGGTCGCAAAGAGTCGGACACGACTGAGCAACTTCACTTTCACTTTCAATACACACATAATGTCAGTTTCTGAAGAAGAGAAAAGTGTCTTGGAAGCCAATAATGCTCTTCATGTAGATTCTGATTTTTCACTCATTCCAGGAACATAGCAAGATTGCAATGGTCATTTCCTTTGATAGTCATGGCCATGTGACTAGACTGGACCCCATAAATGTGAATGATAAAGGCTTTAGGAGTTAGCATTCAATTTACTACATTCCCTTTTCTCTGCATTTGGTCAACTTTGTAAACGTGTCAGCAAGGAGACTTCAATACTGCATATCAGTAATATGTGAATTTTTTTTTAAGGTCAAACTCTTAGAAACAAAGAGAAGAAAAGTGTCTAGATGTGGGGTAAATACAAGTTGGAATCAAGACTGCTGGGAGAAATATCAATAACCTCAGATATGCAGATGACACCACCCTAATAGCAGAAAGTGAAGAGGAACTGAAGAGCCTCCTGATGAAGGTGAAAGAGGTGAGTGAAAAAACTGACTTAAAACTCAACATTCAGAAAATTAAGATCATGGCATCTGGTCCCATCAGTTCATGGCAAATAGATGGGGAAACAATGAAAACAGTGACAGACTTTATTTTGGGGGGACTCCAAAATCACTGCAGATGGTGACTGCAGCCATGACATTAAAAGACACTTTCTCCTTGGAAACAAGCTATGAAAAACCTAGACAGCATATTAAAACACAGAGAGATCACTTTTTCAACAAAGGTTCATATGGGTTTTTCAGTAGTCATGTATGGATGTGAGAATTGGATCATAAAGAAGGCTGAGTGCCAAAGGATTGATGCTTTCAACCTCTGGTGCTGGAGAAGACTCTTGAGAGTCCCTTAGACAGAAAGGAGATCAAACCAGTCAGTCCTAAAGGAAATCAACCCTGAATATTCATTGGAAGAATTGAAAGCCGAAGCTGAAGCTCTAATACTTTGGCCAGATGATGTGAAGAGCCAACTCATTTAAAAAGACTCTAATGGTGGAAAAGATTGAGGGTAGGAGGAGAAGGGGGTGACAGAGGATGAGATGGCTGGATGGCATCTTTGACTCAATGGACATGAATTGGAGCAAATTTCAGAAGACAGTGAAGGACAGGGAAGCCTGGCATGCTGTAGTCCATTGGGTCTGAGTCAGACACAACTAAGCAACTGAATAGCAAAGTGAAAGGGTATAAACACTCAACTATAAGATGAACAAGGTCTGAGGATCTAATGAATAATATGATGACTATAGTTAATAATATGACATTGTATAATTGAGAGGAGGGAATGGCTACCCATTCCAGAATGTTTACCTACAGAATTCCATGGACAGAGGAGCCTGGCAGGCTACATACAGACCATAGGGTCACAAAGAGTCAGACATGACTGAATGATGAACACTTTCTCGTTTTTTTTTTTTTTTTTTTCAAGAGAACAGAAATTAAATGTTATCACTGGAAAAAAAAGATTAAAAAAAGATGAATGTGTTATTAGATGGTGGGAATCCTTTCACAATTCACACGAATTTCAGATCACCATGATGTACACATTAAGACATAGATGTACACCTTAAGATGATATTCATCTAGCATCAATTATATCTCAATAAAGCTGGAAAAATAAAATTAAAATAGAAAAGGAATCTCCATTAGCTTGGGTTCTTGAGTGACTGTAATCAACAGCGCTCTAATGACCCATGTTGGACTTGTAATATCAATAAGAAATAAAATTTAATGTGTAATGACAAGATTTTAATAGTGCAGCATAACTTAGACTGATACAAATGTAGTGTGAAAAATATTTTAAGAAAAAATAGTCTATCCCAAAAGTCTTAGTACAGTTTTAAGCCTTCTTATGTTCAGTAGTATAAATGATACCAACTTAAAGAAAAAAACAAAACAAAACAGAATTTGAAAGTTTATTTACATTTCCTCTATACTTATTTTTGTTGTTGCCAATGCATTTTTCTTTTTTGTGGTTGTTTCTTCCAATTTTCACCATATTAAATTAGAGGTACTTAAAAAGTTAAAATTATAAATGTATTGCTTGAAATTCACAAAACTAAATAAGTATAAAAACATATAAGTAACTTTCACGTGATGAAATTGGTGAGGCATTATTTGCCTCCCTCACTAGTTTGTGAAGGCAGGAGGAGAAAGGGATGGCAGAGGATGAGATGATTGGATGGCATCACCAATTCAATGGACATGAGTGTAAGCAAGCTCCGGGAGATGGTGAAGGACAGGGAAGCCTTGCGTGCTGCAGTCCACGGAGTCGCAAAGAATGGGAAATGACTAGCAACAACTAGTTTGTGAACTACTTGAAGAAAGAGACTATGTTTTAAATCAAGCAGAGGGCCTGGCATTGCATAGATCTTAAATAAACTTTCTTGGACAAAACTGATTTGTTACTGCCTTTAGTGTCTCCATGTAGATCGTTTGAGACTGATATATTTGACTAAGAATTATAACTGGGACCCTTTTGACTCAACATATATATGTACAGTTAAAAAGGTTTCTAGTTTCTTTACTTTTGATAGTATGGCTTTTATTTAAGTCAATTTAGCTGCAGAGGCTACTGAAGATACTTTAAGCTTCAAATTGTAAAAGATATGATTGATAGAAGCCATTATATAATTATGTCAAAGTAATCCTTTATAAACTGGTTTAGAAATGACATAACAGCATTTTACAGTTAAAATGAAGTTCAAATTGAGACATCTGAACATGTAACTGACAGGGTTTTACTCTTTCTCTCTTTGAAAGCAAAGTGATCAGTCATGTTCTGCAAATGGATTACATACATGAGATTGAATGCATAAATATCTCAGTTTAAATCTTTTAAAATGCCATAATTCTTCTTCTCCATTACCCACTTGACTCTATCCAGATAATATATGTAGTCTTTAAAAGCCATTACATATCTTTAACCTTTAACTTTAACGTAGAAAAGAGATGGTTAGAGGAATTCTTTTCAGGTAAATCACATGAGTACAAGAGACTCATCTTCTCTGGCTTATATTTTAGCTCCAATCTTTGACTAAATATGTTATCATACTTCTCTGAGTCTCCCCTGCTTCTATTATCACTGTTACTTGGTTTCCTTTGCTGACTCTTCTTTTGTCCTCTTGCCCCTTTGATTGTGGATAATTTATTGAATTCAATCCTCAGGTTTCTTTTTTCCCCCCTCTCTCTCTTTGATGATCGTTTTAACATCTATGGCTTTACTGAAAACTTTCAATTTAACATCTTCAGCTCTAACCAATTACTTCCATCTCAATTTTTTGTCACACATGCTGCCTGGAATTCTCTGAAACCTCTGCAAACTTAGCGTATCTAAAAACTGATTTCTTCCCTGAGCATGTCTTACCAGAATTTTTAAAACTTTAAATTTATTTTTAATTGAAGGATAATTGCTTTACAATATTGTGTTGGTTTCTGCCATACATCAACATCAATCAGCCATAGGTATACATATGTCCCCTCCCTCTTGAAGCTCCTTCTCACCTCCCACCCCGACCCACCCCTCTAGATTGTCTCAGAGTACTGGTCTGAGCTTCTTGAGTCACACATAAAATTCCCACCGCTACCTATTTTACATATTATAATGTATATGTTTCCATGATACTCTCTCAGTTTGTTCCCCCTTCTCCTTCCTCCACTGTGTCCACAAGTCTGTTTATATGTACATCTCCATTGCTGCCCTGCAAACAGGTTCATCAGTGTTCTCTTTCTAGATTCCATATATATGTGTTACTATATGATATTTGTTTTTCTCTTTCTGACTTACTTCACTCTGTGTAACAGACTCTAGGCAAATTTTAAATCAGTGGTTCTCAACTCAAATTTTGGAGAGGAAACCTGAAGTTGTTAGAAAGTGAAGTTGAATCAGAATTATATATGGAGATTTTCAAATCAACCTCTCTCCACATAAACTGTGTCAGAACTTCCTGGGGTGGGGAATTGGGAAAATGGACATAAAGTAAAAAGAGTTTATGGGTGATTTTGCCCAATCTTAACCTCCCACTACCCCCAGTTAAGATGGCTATGCTAGGCCCAGGTATATCCACAACTCGTTTTTCCTTGTCCATTCCTTGCAACTGCTGCTGCACACATAATCAAATGTGTTTGAGACAAGGTGAGGGATTTCTTATTTTCACCAAAAGAGAAAGAAAGGAGCTAGCAAATTACATGGAATAGTCCTAATTCTGAAACACCTCTAACAGCGATTTCATGTTCAACATCTCCAACGTTTGTTTCATGTTCTTTACGCCCATTCTGTCTACAAGATGCCTTTCTTCAGGATTACTAGGATCATCTTGACTTCTTAATACCTTCAGTTTTGTTTTTCTTTTCCTTTATTACCAGTGTATATTTGTTTTAATTTATTTTTTAATTGAAATATAGTTGTTCCTTTAATCTTTTTTCAACTTCATCCACCCTACATCTACTACCAAACGTATAAATTACATGTGTATGTGGGGCTTCCCTAGTGGCTCAGATGGTAAAGGGTCTGCCTGCAATACAGGAGACCTGGGTTCAATCCCTGGGTTGGGAAGATCCCCTTGAGGAAGGCAAGGCAACCCACTCCAATATTCTTGCCTGGAGAATTCCCATGGACAAAGGAGCTTGGCATGCTACAGTCTATAGGGTCACAAAGAGTCGGACATAATTGACCGACTAAGCACACAGCACATCCTTTTAATTTTAGCCATTCTAGTAGAAGTATAGTTATATTTCATTGTGGTTTTAATTTTCATTTTCCTGATAACTAATTATGTTGAATATTTTTTCTGTGCTTGTGTGTCATTTATGTTTTTCTTTGTGAAATGCCTGTTAAAATCTTTGTGTTTTTTTTTTTTTCCAGACTTTTGTCTTCTAATTATTGACCTATGTCTTAGCATGTGTGTGTGTTCATTCCTGTCCAACTCTTTGCGATCCCATGGACTGTAACCCTTCAGGAGCCTCTGTCCATGGAATTTCCCAAGAATATTAAAGTGGATTGCCATTTCCTCCTCCAGGGGATCTTCTTGACCCAGGGTTTGAACTTGTATTTCTTGTGTCTCCTGCATTGCCAGGTGGACTCTTTACCACTGTGTCACCTGGGAAGCCCCAATTATGAGTTATAGTTATTTCTTTTTATTGTCAGGATACAAATGCTTTCAAAGATATGTATTTCACATATATTTTCCCCAAATTTTGCCATACCTTTTCAGTTTTTATATAGCGTCTTTAGAAAAGCAAAGTTTTAATTTAATGAAGTCTAATTTAATTTAATGAAGTCTAATTTAACCATCTTTTTCTTCCGTGGTCTGTGCATTTTGTGACATATCTAACTTTTGTTGTTGTTGTTGTTTAACCCAAGGGCACAAAGATTTCCTCCTCATTTTTTTCCAGAATTTTTATATTTTATTTTTGTTTAGGCCTACAATCCTTTCAGAATAATTCATATATATAAGATAAGGGCCAAAGTTCTTATTTGCATGTGCTTAGTTGCTCAGTCATGTCCAACTTTTTGCAACCCTTTGGACTGTAGCCTACCAGGCTCCTCTGTTCATGGGATTTTCCAGGCAAGAATACTAGAGTGGGTTACCATTTCCTCCTCCAGGGGATCTTCCTGACCCCGAGATCAAACCTGCTTCTCCTATATCTCCTGCATTGGCAGGTGGATTCTTCACCCACTGAGCAATACTGAGCCAATTATTCCAGCACTATTTGTTGAAAAGACCATCCTTTGCCCATTGAATTACTCTAGCTCCTTTGATGAAATTCGTGCTCTCTCTTCTATTCTGGTGATCTATACATTAACCCTAATGCTAGCACTACACCATTTCGATTAGTAAAGTTTCATAGTAAACCATGAAATCGAGTGGTATAGGCTTTTAATTTTTTTCTTTTCATCAAAGATCATCTTTTCACCATGAATCACCTTGGCTATTCTATGTATGTAGAATTTTCATGTGGATTTAACAATAACTTTGTCAAATTCTTAAAAAAAAAACAACCAAAGAGTGGGTTTTTGACTAGAGTAGCACTGACACCATAGGCCATAATGGGAAAAATTTGTAATCTTAATAGTAAAAGCTCTTCTAAAAAGCTCAATATATGTCATGTATTTGGATCTTCTTTAATTAACTCCAGCAATGTTTCATAGTTTTTAGTTTATAAAATGTGAACACAGTTTGTTAAATATGTCCATGAGTATTTCATATTTTTATGCTATTTAACTGGTATCGATTTTTAAATGTCATCTTTTAGTTATGCCTTGCTAACAAATAGAAACAAAATTGATTTTGTATGATTGCTTTGAATATGCAATCTTGCTAAATTCACTTATACATTTTTACTGTTTTTTTTTTTTTTTTGTAGAATACATAGTATTTTCTTCATAAACATGCCCTAAGCAGGTAAGGTCAGTTTTATTCTTCTATTCCAATTTATATGGATTTTGGGGGGGGAGTGTGGTTATTCTTCTGGCTAGGTCTTCCAGTGCAATGTAGAAAAAAAGTGGAGGTGGGGAACATATTTGGTTCTTCCCAAATTAGGGGGAAAATACTCAGCATTTCATTATTAAGTATAGGTTGTGGGTTTTTCACAGATACTCTTTGTCATATGGACAATCTTCTATCTGGTTGCTTGCCTACTAAGAGTTTTCTATCAGGAATTGATGTTGAATTTTCTCAAATGCTTTTTCTGTATCTATGCTGATAATTTTGGAGAAGGCAATGGCAACACTCCAGTACTCTTGCCTGGAAAATCCCATGGGCAGAGGAGCCTGGTAGGCTAGAGTCCATGAGGTCATGAAGAGTCGGACACGACTGAGCGACTTCACTTTCACTTTTCCTTTTCATGCATTGGAGAAGGAAATGGCAACCCACTCATGTGTTCTTGCCTGGAGAATCCCAGGGATGGGGGAGCCTGGTGGGCTGCCATCTATGGGGTTGCACAGAGTTGGACACGACTGATGTGACTTAGCAGCAGCAGCAGCAGCATGCTGATAATTATATCATTTTTTGCTTTAAAACCTGTTAGTAAGTGTATTACATTGACCACTACACAAATGTCTCCACAAATGTCAACACTGCATTAGTGAGAGAAAACCTACTTGCTCATGTTGTCTTTTTCTTCAATTATTGCTAGATTATATTTGTTAAAGTATATTTTATAAACTCTAAGTTATAAGCATATCCATTTTGTCTTGCCTTATTGCTTGCATTGTTTCTGACAATGCTATTAGTCTTATTTTTGTTCCCTTGTATGCAAAGTGCCACTTTTTTTCTGGCTTCTTTTAATATTTGATCTTTTACAATGGTTTTGAGATATTTGATATATACACACCTTGGTATAGTTTGCTTCATGTTTCTTGTCTTCAGGTTTATTGAGCTTCTTTGAAATGTAGATTGATAGTTTTCAACAAATTTATAAAATTATATTTTCAAACATTTTTATGTTTTTCATACAAATATGATGTTTTCTGCTGCAATGCAGGGACCCCGGTTCGATTCCTGGGTCAGGAAGATCCACTGGAGAAGGGACAGGCTACCCACTCCAGTATTCTTGGGCTTCCCTTGTGACTCAGCTGGTAAACAATCCATCTGCAATGTGGGAAACATGGGTTTGATCCCTGGGTTGGGAAGATCCCCTGGAGGAGGGAAAGGACCAGTTTTCTGGCCTGGAGAATTCCATGGATTATACAGCAGAGTCAGACACAACTGAGACTTTCACTTTACTTCATGATGTTTTTCATATAATATAAATGCTATTATATTTTCAAACATTTTTCTGTCTTTTCTTGTCTCTCATCTCCTTCCTCAACTTGGAATACACGTAGATTAGGTAGCTTGAAGTGGCCTCACAACTCACTGATGCTTTATTCAATTCTTTTACTTGTGAAATACTCAGATCTATTGGCCTTTTACTCACACAATGTCACTGAGAGGTAAATACTATGCTGTTCATGTTGTAAAGGGACTTCCCTGGTGGCTCAGAGGGTAAAGCGTCTGCCTGCAATGCGTTGCCTGGAAAATCCCATGGATGGAGGAGTCTGGTAGGCCACAGTCCATGGGGTCGCAAAGAGTTGGACATGACTGAACGACTTCACTTTCACTTCCATGTTGTAAAGGAGGAAACCAAGACTAGTAGGTTGATTTCCTTGACATTTGTTATTTAGCAAATAGTTTTAAGCATCAGTGATTAGCTGAACACTGGGGATCTAGTGCTTATATATTGAACACAAATAAATATGCCATGGTCCCTGATTTTGTTTTCTACTCGGTATATACAAATCAGAATAATTATAATAAATGTCCTCATACCTATCACTCTGCATCAGTAATGATTAATTTATGACAAGTTTATTTCACCCATGTGAAGGAGGCAGCAGAGAATGAGACAGTTAGATAGTATCACCAACTCAAAGGACATGACTTTGAGCAAACTCTGGGAGAATAGTGGAGTACAGAGGAGCCTGGCATGTCGTGGTCCATATGGTTGCAGTGCCAGACATGACTTCACAACTGAACAACAAAGTTCATCCTATCCCCTCCTCTCAGCTTTTATTTAGTGCTTTTTAACATTTTATTTTGAAATAATTATCAATTCACACGAAGCTACAAAGATAGTATAGAGAGGACTGAGGTATCTTTTACCCAGTTTTCCGTGGTTATATCTTACATAATCAAAGTACAATAAAAACCATTTTATCCCATGAATATCTCACTTATATTACTTCTTTAGAGTCATACTTACTGTCTTCCTAACTTTCCTCCCAGATGGTCAAGACTGAAATCAGATTGATTATATTTTTTGCAGCCAAAGAAGGAGGAGCTCTAAACAGTCAGCAAAAACAAGACCAGGAGCTGACTGTGGCTCAGATCATGAAGTCCTTATTGCCAAATTCAGACGTAAATGAAGTAAGTAGGGAAAACCACTAGACCTTTCAGGTATGACCTATATCAAATCCTTTATGATTATACAGTAGAAGTGACAAATAGATTCAAGGGATTAGATTTGATAGAGCGCCTGAAGAACTATGGATGGAGGTTTGTGACTTTGTACAGGATGCAGGGATCAAGACCATCCTCAAGAAAGAGAAATGCAAAAAGGCAAAGTGGTTGTCTGAGGAGGACTTACAAATAGCTGAGAAAGAAGGGAAGCTAAAGGCAAAGGAGAAAAGGAAAGATATACCCATTTGAATGCAGAGTTCTATTCTTTGGAATGCTATTCCAAAAAATAGCAAGGAGAGATGAGAAAGCCTTCCTCATTGATCAGTGTAAAGAAATAGAAGAAAACAATAGAATGGGAAGGACTAGAGATCTGTTCCCTGGAGGAGGGCATGGCAACCCACTCCAGTATTCTTGCCTGGAGAATACCGTGGACAGAGGAGCCTGACAGGCTATGGTCCATGGGGTCGCAAAGAGTTGGACCTGACTGAGTGACTTTGTATGCACACAAAGATCTCTTCAAGAAAATTAGAGATACCAAGGGAACATTTATTGCAAAGACAGGCACAATAAAGGACAGAAACTGTATGGACCTAACAGAAGCAGAAGATATTAAGAAGAGGTGACAAGAATACACAGAAGAACTATACAAAAAAGACTGTAATGACCCAGATAACCACCATGGTGTGATCAGTCACCTAGAACCTGACATCCTGCAATACAAAGCCAGTGACCTTTAGGAAGCATCACTATGAACAAAGCTAGTGGAGGTGATGGAATTCCAGTTGAGCTATTTCAAATCTGAAAAGATGATGCTGTGAAAGTGCTACACTCAATATGCCAGAAAATCTGGAAAACTCAGCAGTGGCCACAGGACTGGAAAAGGTCAGGTTTTTTTCAGTCCCAAAGAAAGACAATGCCAAAGAATATTTAAACTACTGCACAATAGCACTCATCTCACACACTAGCAAAGTAATGTTCAAAATTCTCCAAGCCAGGCTTCAACAGTACATTAACTATGAAATTCCAATGTTCAAGCTGGATTTAGAAAAGGCAGAGGAACCAGAAATCAAACTGCCAACATCTGTTAGATCACTGAAAAGCCATGAAAATTCCAGAAAAATATCTACTTCTGCTTTATTGACTATGCCAAAGCCTCTGACTGTGTGGTCACAAGACACTGTGGAAAATTCTGAAAGAGATGGGAATACCAGACCGCCTGACCTGCCTCCTGAGAAATCTGTATGCAGATCAAGAAGAAACAGACCCAGACATGGAAAAACAGACTGGTTCCAAACTGGGAAAAGAGTATGTCAAGCTGTATATTGTCACCCTGCTTTTTTTAACTTACATGCAGAGTACATCATGAGAAATGCTGGACTAAGTGAAGCACAAGCTTCCATAAAGGTTGCTGGGAGAAATATCAATCACCTCAGATATGCAGATGACACCACCCTTATGGCAGAAAGTGGAGAAGAACTAAAAAGCCTCTTAATGAAGGTGAAAAAAGAGTGAAAAAGCTGGTTTAAAACTCAACATTCAAAAAAACAAAGATCATGGCATCCGGTCCCATCACTTCATGGCAAACAGATGGGGAAACAATGGAAACAGTGACAGACTTTTGTTTTGGGCTACAAAAATCACTGCAGATGGTGATTGCAGCCATGAAATTAAAAGACGCTTACTCCTTGGAAGGAAAGTTATGACCAACCTAGACAGCATATTCAAAAGCAGAAACATTACTTTGTCAACAAAAGTCCATCTAGTCAAGGCTGTGGTTTTTCCTATGGTCATGTATGCATGTGAGAGTTGGACTGTGAAGAAAGCTGAGCACTGAAGAATTGATGCTTTTGAACTGTGGTATTGGAGAAGACTCTTGAGAGTCCCTTGGACAACAAGGAGATCAAACCAGTCAATCCTAAAGGAGATCAGTCCTGAATAATCTTTGGGAGAACTGATGCTAAAGTTGACACTGCAATACTTTGGCTACCTGCTGCAAAGAACTGACTCATTTGAAAAGACCCTCATGCTTGGAAAGATTGAAGGCAGGAGGAGGAGGGGACGACATAGGATGAGATGGTTGGATGGCATCACCGACTCAAAGAACATGAGTTTGAGTAAGCTCCAGGAGTTGGTAATGGACAGGGAGGCCTGGCATGCTGCAGTCCATAGGGTCACAATGAGTTGGACATGACTTAGCTACTGAACTTAACTGAAATTTAATCCCTAACCTCTAGAAACCACTGACTTAACTATAATCCTTTTTATTATATCATTTTAAGAGTTATAGGGGACTGGAATGCAAAAGTAGGAAGTCAGAAAACACATGGAGCAACAGGCAAATTTGGCCTTGGAATACAGAATGAATCAGGGCAAAGGCTTACAGAGTTTTGCCAAGAAAATGCACTGGTCATAGCAAACACCCTCTTCCAAGAACATAAGAGAAGACTCTACACATGGACATCATCAGATGGCCAACACTGAAATCAGATTGATTATATTCTTTGCAGCCGGAGATGGAGAGGTTCTATACAGTCAGCAAAACAAGACCGGGAGCAAACTGTGGCTCAGATCATGAGCTCCTTATTGCCAAATTTAGACTTAAATTGAAGAAAGTGGGGAAAACCACTAGACCATTTAGGTATAACCTAAGTCAAATCCCTTATGATTACACAGTGGAAGTGAGAAATAGATTTAAGGGAATAGATCTGATAGACAGAGTGCCTGATGAACTATGGACAGAGGTTCATGACATTGTGTAGGAGAGAGGGATCAAGACCATCCCCAGGAAAAAGAAATGCAAAAAAGCCAAATGGCTGTCTGAGGAGGCCTTACAAATAGCTGTGAAAAGAAGAGAAGTGGAAAGCAAAGGAGAAAAGGACAGATATGCATATTTGAATGCAGAGTTTCAAAGGGCAAGGAGATTGACCTACCTCAAGAGGCAGGTCAGGTGGTCTGGTAGTCCCAGAGATTGAGGGCAGGAGAAGAATGGGACGACAGAGAATGAGATGGTTGGATGGCATCACCAATGAGTTTGAGTAGGCTCTGGGAGTTGGTGTTGGACAGGGAGGCCTGGCACGCTGTAGCTCATGGGTTTGCAAAGAGTCAGACATGACTGAGCAACTGAACTGAACTGAAGTGAACTCAAGAGAGTTATATAGCTGGAATCATATAGTATGTGCCTTTTTGAGACTGTCTTTTACCATTAGGTATAATGTTTTTGAGATCAATCCAAGTTGTTGTATGTATCAAGAGATTGTTTCTTTTTACTGCTAAGTACTAGTCCACAGTATGAATATACTGCAGTTTGTTTAGCCAGTCACCAATTGCAGGACATTTTGGTTATTTCCAGTTTTTGACTATTGCAAATAAAATTGCTATCAACAACTGTGTACAGGTTTTTATGTGAACATAAGTTTTCATTTCTCAGGTAAAATTCTCAGTAGTGCTATTGCTGAGCCAAATCATTAGCGTATGTTTAGTTTTTAAATGGAAACTGCAAAACCAGTTTCCAGAGTGATTGTAACATTTGGTATTTCTACTAGCAATGTATGAGAGATTAAGTTTCTCTGCATCTCCATCAGCACTTGCTATTGTCACCTTTTTCATAAATGTGTGATGGTATCTGATTGTGTTCTTTTGCATTACCATGATGATGGTCAGAGATATGGTGAACATTTTTGTGTGCTTACCCACCATCTCTTGATATATATCTTCTTTGGTGAAATGTCTCTTAATGTATTTAGTACATGTTCTAATTGGACTGTTTGCTTTTTATTGCTGAGTTTGAGAGTTTTTTATACATTCTGGATATGAGTGCTGCATCAGATATGTCGTTTGCAAATGTTTTATGGTTTGCTTTTTCATCTTTTTACCTGGTGATTATAGTTAATAATACTGTGATGTATATGTGATAGTTATTATGTGAATAAATCTTATAAGTTCTCATCATAAGGAAAAATTATAACTATGTGTTGTGGTGGACATTAATTAATTGTGGTGATCATTTCCAATACATACAAAGATCAAATCATTGTGTCATACACCTGAAACTAATATAATAGTAAATGTCAATATCTCAATAAAAAAGAATTACAAGTTCTGATTAAATATGGTGAATTGACCATAAACTCCAGTATTTTCTCTTAAAATCATACTGAAATGACCATAAAGGGATTTCAAAAATGTTATAAACCAACAAGGAAAATATACATAGGAAAAAGGTAATAAATATGTTTTAGAAGCTTGTGTGTGTGTGTGTGTGTGTGTGTGTGTGTGTGTGTGTGTGTGTGCTTAGTTGCTCAGTCATGTCAGACTCTCTGTGACTCCGTGGACTTTAGCCCACTAGGCACCTCTGTCCATGGAGATTCTCCAGGCAAGAATACCAGAGTGGGTTGCCATACCCTCCTCCAAGGGATCTTCCCAACCCAGGGATCCAACCCAGGTCTCCTGCATTGCAGGTGGATTTTTTACCACCTGAGCCACTAGGGAAGCCCATGAATACTGGAGTGGGTAGCATATTCCTTCTCCAGGGGAGGGTCTCCTGCATTGCAGGCAGATTCTTTACCAGATGAGCTACCAGGGAAGCCTTGTTGAAGCTTAAGCTCAATTAAATAAGTTATGACTGATCTAAAAGACCAGAAGCTTCATTCAGAAGGGTGGGAATCTCTGAAGCAAACTAGTTACAATACAGAAGCCCAACAAAGCTCAGGAATAGGAAACACCAGCTATCTTGAAGTGGGGTAGGACACAACTGGGGCTTGCAAGTGGAAGGTTATTTAAAAATCTGTATAAACAGTAATTCAAACCCTAGATCCATTCTCATGCTCCTCACAGTCAGGAAATCCACCCCCTACCCACACTCACCCCTCCACCTCTCCACATTCCCCAACAGATTAGATTTTATTTTCTAGAAAGGTTGAAAATGAGGGACACTACATACGGATGAAGGCAAGGGCATTACAAGAAATATTCAAGAGCAAAGTAAAAGGTCATATATATACATGGACTTCCTTGACTCATTTAGTTATGAATGAGTAGCTGGTAGCCAGTCTCATCCCCTTAGGGCAGGATATTACAGGGATTTGTCTATGGAAAACTGATTGGTCTTAAAAAAAAAGAAGAATCTGCAGATGTTAACCATATTCAGCATTGCTTCACCAGTGAAACAACCCAGACCCATCACACGGTGGTGAAGCCCAGAAGTAGAAAAGCTATCTTCTTACACTGAACATTCAATCAGCATTTTAGGCTCTTTAAAGATAACTGGGCAGCCAATAATCACCAAACTGGAGAGAAAATACTCTAACACAAAAGGCAGAGATTAAAATGAACAATAAAAAACAAAAGAAAATAAAGAAAACCCCGAAGCAGATAGTGAAAGGAACAGGAAAAAGCTTTTTGTAAAATTTTAATTGAAGAGAAATTGAACTGCATTACAAGAGCGGGAAGCAGTAGCAAAGATTTGGAGGGAAAAGCTCATCTTGAAAATTAAAAATTAAGGAGTAAAAATACAAAATTCAAAGGAAAGGTAGGAAGATAAATTTGAAAAAATATCTTAGAGAAAACAGTTAAGCTATAGGAAATAACAGTTAAACTGACTTTCCTGGTGGCTCAGATGGTAAAAGTGTCTGCTAACAATGCGGGAGATTCAGGTTCGATCCCTGTGTTGGGAAGATCCCCTGGAGAAGGAAATGGCAACCCACTCCAGTACTCTTGCCTGGAAAATCCCATGGACAGAGGAGCCTGGTAGGCTACAGTCCGTGGGGTCGCAAAGAGTCAGACACGACTGAGTGACTTCACTTCTTTATAAATCTTATGTAACTATTTCACTTTTTAAACAATATAGGTAGTTTTCTGGAAATTAGGGGTTAATCAATTAATCAATTAATTCTGTAATAAGTTACAGAATCTGTAACTTCTTAAGAAACTTGATTTTTTCCTAGAAAAGAAGAGAAAGTGTAGCAGGCAGGGGACAGCTGATTAAGGGCTGTCCACATGCAGAAATAAGATTCTTCTCTAGAGTGCTCTGGTGAGGTTAGTTTCCAAGTAAGCACTGAAGCCTTTATTTGAGGCTCCATGCTTTAGGAAACTAGATATATTGCAGAAAAAAATGTGCAGGGAATTCACAGGAAAATTTTCAATTGTGGTACAAAATGCCAATACAACATAGGACTGGCACACCTCTGAGCTGGGCTGACAGACCATGATTATAAAAGATTTTCAGCATTCAAGATTAGCAATTTTACATGATCTCAAAGTTGTCCATGGATACATTTTAGTAGCTGAGGGATATTTAGTAACATGGAGGAAAAGCTGTTAAAATTTAAGTAACTTTTTTAGTGAGCCATTGATGCCTTTGAACTGTGGTGTTGGAGAAGACTCTTGAGAGTCCCTTGGATGGCAAGGAGACCCAACCAGTCCATCCTAAAGGAAATCAATCCTGGGTGTTCATTGGAAGGATTGATGTTGAAGCTGAAATTCCAATATTTTGTCCACCTGATGCAAAGAGCTGACTATTTGAAAAGTCCCTGATGGTGGGAAAGACTGAGGGCAGGAGGAGAAGGGGATGACAGAGGATGAGATTGTTGGATGGTATCACCTGACTCAATGAACATGGATTTGGGTGGACTCTGGGAGTTGGTGATGGACAGGAAGGCCTGGCATGCTGCGGATTATGGGGTCACAAAGAGTCAGACACAACTGAGCGACTGAACTGAACTGAGACAAGATGCTGTGGAACACATCTTAAGAAATTGGTCTTGATTAAGAGCTGGTTCATGTCAAACAACTGACAACAAAGCTTTACTGAGACCTTCCTTGATATGTGAATTACATATTAATTTCTTTCCCCCAAATGCACACTTATTCATTCAACATTTATAAACCACCAGTAGTTGTTAGATAACTGTGAGAAGAAACAGAGCTTCAAAGAAAATGACCAGACATAGTCTTTGTGTTCATGGAGTTTATAATCTAATTGGGAATTTGATAAGGGTTATAAGCAACTCCAATATGGGTCAAGGTCATTACTTTTGAAGGAGATGTCAAAAGTAAGAGTGACGCAACCCACTCTGATAACTCAGAGAAGACATCTTTGAGAAAGAGATATTTGAATTGATAGGTGGGCAATATTTAATTAAGCAAGTAGAAGAGTATTGATAGGGATAGAATAGGATAGTTATACAAGTAGTTGTAGAACTCCCAGTAGGAGACTATAGACAGAGAAGGAAACCTAGGAAATTTCGGGTGGCCATGGTAAGTTAATGAGAAAGCTATTGGAACATTATTCAATGAAACAGGCTTGCTAAATTATAAAGCCACAAACAAAACCACAAGATATGCCCCAGGCCACTAGATGGAAGAAATGTTACCACCCTTCTACTAATATGATAATCCTAGTTTGACCTCCTAGGGTCAGATACTTTCCTGCCTAATATGAAGGAGAAGCTAGTAAAAGTGAACGTCTGTAGAAGGTGGTCTTCTCCCCACCCCACCCCCATTTTTTTCATTATAAATTGTAGCCCACTCAATCCTCAGGGCAGAGCTCCCTCGCCTGCCCACTCGCATCTCTTACAAGCATCCTATATTAGTAAATCTACTTCTTGCCTATCACTTTGCCTTTTGCTGAATTCCTCCTGCACTGAGACAAAGCCTGAATCTTAGTAAGTCCAGACACCAGGTGAGTGATTCTAATTAAAAGATTCTGGGCTAGAGTCCCAAACTGAGTTTTGGCTGAGTTTGAGTCCCAGCCATGTGGGTTCAAGTCCCAAACAGGGTTTTGGCCAGGTTTGAATCCTGGCCTTGTGGGTTCGAGTCCCAAACTGAGTTTGAGTCCCAGTCAAGTCCCAATCTGAGGTCAATGGTTTCAGTATCAATGTTTCAGGCAGAAAGAACAGCATGTGCAAATGTCTTGGGACAGAGAAGAACACAGTGCCTTCAAGGAAGTGAAGGGCAGTCTACACACCAGCCTGTGGTGAGAATAAGAGGCATATTGTGGATTAGGGACTTTAACCCAAAGGTAATGAGAGATTTGAAGAGTTGCTCAGTTTTGAATTCCTATAATATTCTGACACCTTTGTGATGATCAGATTGGAGAAGAAAATAGATTCAAGGAAACCAGCTGGGAACTTTTGTGTCTTGTAAGCTTTCTGTTGAATTTTCTGTTCCTACGTTTGGTGCTTTGTTGCTGTTGTTCAGAGGCTACTCTTAGTAGCCTCATGGACTGTAGCATGCCAGGCTTCCCTGTCTTTCACTATCTCCCAGAGTCTGTTCAATCTCGTGTCCACTGAGTGAATGATGTCACCCAACCATCTCATCCTGTTTCCCCTTTCTCCTCCTGCCTTCAATCTTTCCCAGCATCAGGGTCTTTTCCAAAGGGTCAGCTCTTCGCATCAGGTGTCCAAAGTACTGGAGCTTCAGCTTCAGCATCAGTGCTTCCAATGAATATTCAGGGTTGATTTCTTTTAAGATTGACTGCTTTGATCTCCTTGCTGTCCAGGGGACTTTGGTGTTTTATTTTCCTCAATAAGGAATTAGGAATAAGGAACAGGAAATTTCTTTGATAGGTTTATAACATTCAAATGGTTGTTTCTTTAGGTGTCAAGAAACTCAGATCAGTGAAGTCTGAATTCATACTTGGTATCCAACAAGTACTAGCTAAGAGACAAGCTGTGTGTTTGTGTGTAGTGAGAAGAGGTCAGGAAGGCTAGGGGCATGAGAACTGAGTTCTCTTCACAGTGTTCTTTGTTTCTTTTGTTTTCTGTCCTCCCACCCACCCTCAAGAGTTTCCCTTGTGTCTCAGCTGGTAAAGAATCTGCCTGCAATGTGGAAGATCTGGGTTTGATCCCTGGGTTAGGAAGATCCCTTGAAGAAGGGAAAGGCTACCCACTCCAGTATTCTGGCCTGGAGAATTCCATGGACTGTATAGTTCATGGGGTTGCAAAGAGTTGGACACAACTGAGCGACTTTCACTTTCTTTCTTTCACCCACCCTCAGGCATCTCTTGCCTGAGGCATCGAATTTGTTATGGCAGCCTCTTAGCTGTGATGTTTTCTGTAATACAATCAGTTATTACAGAGCTCCGTAATTTCCTTCATGAACTGTCAACCTATCTCTTGTGTCATTTTATTATTTTAAGCTTAAAAATGAATATGTAAACTGGGGTCAAAAGGTCTATGTTTTGATAAGAAAATGAATTTGGAAAGATAAGGGCATGCCCTCTTTTCCCCTGATATAAACCTTTGCCTAATTTTAAGTGTAACACCAATCAAATGAGTTTGGGGAGAAAGAAAGGCTGCAAGTAAGACCTGAAGTTTCTCTGTCCCAAAACTCCATTTTTAAACTTTTATTCCAGGCTGAGCCACTTAGAATACACTGGAGAGAGGCTTATACAATTACATAAGCAGAAAACTTCATCTGTGTCGATCCTATGGTATGTCTGATGATTTAATCACTGTTCATTCATTCATTTACACAAGTAGTTGTGAAGCAGCACTGCCAAAGGCACCGTTTGAGACCTTTACTCTTGAGTGGTTTTCTTTCAGGTGAGTGATATAAATTGGCCATGATAACAGAAATAGGCAATTCACAATTACAGGAGGTGAATGTGGTCTGGTAGCTCAAGGAGCACACATAGGGCATTTCACTCAGACTTGGCACTTGTCTTGGAGGCGCACAGTGTCTGATGGAAGTTTCCCTCAGATGGATAGAATTCTCCAAGGCGCAGCAGAGGAGAAGAATGTTCCAAAGCAGAGAAAAGAGCATGACACACAAGGCCAGAGAGGGTGCATGGCCCTGTGGGGCTGAGCGTAGCTCTCTGTGTGAGATGATTGTGTGGGTGGCGAAAACAGAGATAAGCAAGGGTCAGATCATGACATGAGCCACAGTGAGTAGTTTGGGTTCATAGTACTCTGCAGGCAGGAGAGAGCCATATAAAGTTTTAAACTGAAGACTATAATTATATTTGAATTTTGGACACACAGCACTGTGACTGCAGGGCAAAATATGGACTGGAGGCAAGGAAATCAGTTAGGAAAACTAAAGTAATTCAGCCAAAAGATAGCAGTATACCATATATTGGGGCCGCGAGGCTGAGGAGAATTAGATGAAATAAAGAATAATTTAGAAGAAGGTTAATAGGACTGGCCAATTGATTTGGATATGCGTAGCATGATCAGATCTGCGACCCCATGGACTGTAGCCAGCCAGGCTCCTCTGTCCATGGAATTTTCCAGGCAAGAGTACTGGAGTGGGCTGCCATTTCCTCCTCTAGGAAATCTTCTCGACCTAGGGATTGAACAAACATCACCTAAATTGGCAGGCAGATTCTTTCCCACTGTTCCACCTGATATGAGGGGATGCATAAAGGGGAGAAAAGTGAAAGATCATGGTCAAGTTGCTGGTTGGGTTCCTATGTGGACAGAAGTGGGCATGTTCAGTGGCATCTAAATGGCATCTTCAGTGAATCTATTTTTTTTTTTTCCAAGCACACTGTTTTAATTGAGAATATTCACCATTTGGAAAGCATGTAGTGTCTTTTCCTGCTAGTTGCCTTTTTAAAATACATTCAATTCAGTTCAGTCGCTCAGTTGTGTCTGACTCTTTGCCACCCCATGAATTGCAGCACACCAGGCCTCCCTGTCCATCACCAACTATCGGAGTTCACTCAAATTCACGTCCATCGAGCCAGTGATACCATCCAGCCATCTCATCCTCTGTCATCCCCTTCTCCTCCTGCCCCCAATCCCTCCCAGCATCAGAGTCTCTTCCATGAGTCAACTCTTCCCATGAGGTGGCCAAAGTATTGGAGTTTCAGCTTCAGCATCAGTCCTTCCAATGAACACCCAGGACTGATCTCCTTTAGGATGGACCAGTTGGATCTCCTTGCAGTCCAAGGGACTCTCAAGAGTCTTCTCCAACACCACAGTTCAAAAGCATCAATTCTTAGGCACTCAGCTTTCTTCACAGTCCAACTCTCCCATCCATACATGACCACTGGAACAACCATAGGCTTGACTAGACAGACCTTTGTTGGCAAAGTAATGTCTCTGCTTTTCAATATGCTATCTAGGTTGGTCATAACTTTCCTTCCAAGAAGTAAGTGTCTTTTAATTTCATGGCTGCAGTCACCATCTGCTGTGATTTTCGAGCCCCCCCAAAAGTAAAGTCTGACACTGTGTCCATTGTTTCCCCATCTATTTGCCATGAAATGGTGGGACCAGATGCCATGATCTTCGTTTTCTGAATGTTGAGCTTTAAGCCAACTTTTTTGCTCTCCTTTCACTTTCATCAAGAGTCTTTTTAGTTCTTCTTCACTTTCTGCCATAAGGGTGGTGTCATCTGCATATCTGAGGTTATTGATATTTCTCCCAGCAATCTTTGATTCCAGCTTGTGCTTCTTCCATCCCAGCGTTTCTCATGATGTACTCTGCATATAAGTTAAATAAGAGTGAGTGAAGTTGCATTGTCATGTTTGACTCTTTGCAACCCCATGGACTGTAGCCCACCAAGCTACTCCATCCATAGAATTTTCTAGGCAAGAGTACTGGAGTGGGTTGCCATTTCCTTCTCCTTCAGTGAATCTAAAATGAGATTTCTAATAGAAAATTATATTTATGAAAACTAGAGTTCATTGATGATGGGTTGGTAGGTGGGAGGGGAGCATCCTATCATGAAAGACTCTTTCATTTATAAATGATATAATATCTCACCCATACAATCAAGGAAATATATTGGCTCATGTTTTGGAAAAATCCAGAAATATTCTTAAGGTTTCAAACCCATTTGGATCTAGGACTCGAATGAATTAATCAGGACTTACTGTTTATCTGCTTTCCACAGTGATGGCCTCTTTTTCTGAAATTCAATGACACTCTGCTTAACATCATTCTCACCACCAGCAATCACAGTAGAAAGAATGTAATTTTTCCTTGATGGCTTCAGTAGAAGTTCTAGGAAAGAAACTCCTTGGCTCTGTTTCACCTGATTTGGGTCATGTGGAATCCCTAATTCAACCTCTGTGACCAGATTGAGTGAATAAAAATGTCCACTGCAGTCTTGTAATCCACACATTATAAAAGGAACATAGGAAAACAAAAAACAAAAACAGAAAAAATGTCCAGGAAGGTGATAGGAAATTATGGTGCTGAAGAAACCAACAGAAGAGTATTTTCAAGAAAGAGGAAATGGTCAGTTGTGATTAATGATGGTACTAAGTCAAGTAACGGAGAGTACTCTTGCCTGGAGAGTCCCATGGATGGAGGAGCCTGGTGGGCTGCAGTCTTTGGGGTCACAAGAAGTCATAAAAAATGTAGAATCAAATGATTGATTTAGCAACAAAATGATGACTTATGGCATTGGCAAACAAATTTCTATGTGTAGTGGGTCAGAAGAGAGGCTGGAAAGCCACAAATTAAAAACTGGTCAAGTGGAGGGGGCTGGGAGTATAAACAACTCTTTTGACTGTGAAGTGAGCACCAGCATGGTAGTCAAGTTCACAATTACTGCTACCTTATTCTTCAAGCAAGTAAACTTGACCACTAATGGAGTCAAACATAAGTGGTGTGAGACTGCACCACCTCTAGCCACCCACCCTGGCACTGTCTCTGTATTCTTCTGACACAGCCTGCTGTCTCTTTGGGAGGCCAATGAGACTGACATGCACCATTCCTAACAGCAACCTCAGAAGAGGGAGTCTAGACCAAAATGGTGACATTAATTTCAAGGCAGCAGGTCAGAAGGAATGTGAGACAGAGTTTAAGACTGAAAGAATAAAAAGAATATACAACAAAGTAATGACTTATGAGGAGTTTTAATGAAGCACCTCCACTTCTAAATTGAGGAGCTGCTGCTGCTACTAAGCTGCTTCAGTCATGTCCGACTCTGTGCGACCCCAGAGACGGTAGCCCACCAGGCTCCCCGGTCCCTGGGATTCTCCAGGTAAGAGCACCAGAGTGGGTTGCCATTTCCTTCTCCAATACAGTAAAGTGAAAAGTGAAAGTGAAGTCGCTCAGTCGTGTCTGACTCTTCGCAATCCCATGGACTATATAGCCTACCAGGCTCCTCCACCCATGGGATTTTCCAGGCAAGAGTGCTGGAGTGGGTTGCCATTTCCTTCCCTAAAATTGAGGAGCATCCACCATTAAACTTTTATAAACTGTGTTTGGGTCTGTTTCTAGATGTCCTTGTGTGTGTCAGAATGCTACAGTAGTTAATTAAATGGGCTTTGAGATTACAGAGATTAGGAACTGGCTCTAACAGTACTTTTGATTCTTGGAAAATTTTGCAAAGTTCTCTATGCCTCAACTTCCTCATAGATAAAAGGTGGACAATAAAAATAAGACCCATTACAAAAACATGCTCTGAAGATTGTTACATAATGTAAGGTAAACATATATCACAATACGAACTACATAGAAAGTATTAAACTGATGTTTACTTCTGCTACTGTTATTATAGCTTTTTTAAAAATTTAACCCCTCTTCAATTGTGCATTAACTAGCTAGTCTATTAAATGATGCAATTTGTTCAACAGTAAATGATGAGTTCAGCTCAGTCGCTCAGTCGTGTCCCACTCTCCACGACCAAATGAACCGCTGCAGGCCAGGCCTCCTTGTCCATCACCAAGTCCTGGAGTTCACCCAAACTCATGTCCATTGAGTCTGTGCTGCCATCCAGCCAGGGGGGAGGTTAAAAAATAGTAAATATTTTTTCTCAATTTATGACATGCAAGCTAAATCTTTATACTTATATGCCAATGTAAAATAACAATAAGAAAACACAAAAGAGAAAAAAAGAAGAAAAATTTAGATGGCTCTTTACTCTGTCCAATCATATAGTATTGTTTTTATTAACTTCAAATTCAGTTTCCACAAGTAGCCATAACATTAATTAATTGTTCACTCATTCTTAGCACTTTTACTAAGTAAATCCATGGTGTTCTTGATTCAGATTCCAGTAAACCCAGATTTGCACTAGAGTCTGGTCTCAGTTTAATAAATGTATTCAACATCTTACTTTAATCATAAAATGGCAACCAAAATATTTACCAACATTTTAGTAACAGCAAGGTTCTTTTGCCTACTCACACTATAATTTTTTTTCTCCTAATTTGCATTAAAAATGGTTGATAATACTAAGCTATGATTCCAGCTACTAATGATGGAGTCACACCACAGTAGCATCTCATGCAGGAATTAGTTAAAGCCAAGACAATTTTTTCTCCAGTCCTAGACTAGAATTCTGTTTTCTTTGGCAAATCACCAGATGGCAGCTGGCTTGCATGTAAGGCATTTAGAGACCATGTTGCAGGAAAAAAAACCTATTTACTGTGTGTTTAAAAATGAGAATTACACTTACCACAGCAAGATGCTCACACTCAGGTTGTTGGGAACTGAGGACAGCAGATTCTTGTCTTCCATTTCATACTCACTCAGAACCAAAAATTCACCCTGTGGACAGGGGACAAAATCAACTGATCTCTCTCTGACTTCCACACACATATAATTGAATTTAACTTACATAAACATATCATGCTACTCCACTGTAACATTTACCAGTAAATGAGATTTTTTAACACCTATGAACAAATTTCTTTCACAAACACATATGAGAGTTAGACTTAATATTACTAACAGCTTTATAAAATATGTTAAACTAAAAAAACAAAACCAAAGAATTTGGCAGAGATATTGCCCAAATTATGACTTCTCTTAGGAGCATAACAATGATCACAAAAGATGAGTTATGGGCCAAAATATCCAGTTATTTGTGAGGTCACCCACTACAGCTGTGTTGCACAACCAACATCTGGAAACATCTACCTCTTTCTTTTTATGGGAATGGAAGAGCATGTGAAAGGGTATTACAAGGCTGTGTAACCATACTGAATGCACTAATTGGTGCTACATATACTGAAATTATGGAGAAAGAAATGGCAACCCACTCCAGTATACTTGCCTGGAAAACTCCATGGACAGAGGAGCTTGGCAGGTACAGTCTATGGGGTCATAAAGAGTTGGACACGACTGAGCATGCACACACATGCATGCTGAAATGAAACTATCTTGGTAACTGAGATAAAAGTATTTTCGGAGTAATTACGACAGCAGAATTCCCCTACCAATACAGCTTCAAAGTAAGAAACAAATTGCCAGTCTATCTCCTATGCAGGATACAGGATGCCTGGGGCTGGTGCATGGGGCTGACCCAGAGAGATGTTATGGGGAGGGAGGTGGGAGGGGGGTTCATGTTTGGGAACGCATGTACACCCGTGGTGGATTCATGTCAATGTATGGCAAAACCAACACAGTATTGTAAAGTAAAATAAAGTAAAAATAAAAATAAAAATAAATAGCTACATAAAAAAATAAAATAAAATAACAACAACAACAAAAAGATATCCTAACATATCCTTCACATGGTAAACCAGTAATGTCAATTTTTTTTTTTTTTTTGGCTAGGAGCAATTGTACTTAACCTATATAGATACGTGGCAGACGAATAAGTGGTATATGGGTGTCTACAAATTAATACTTAAAACTGAAAAATGAGTACTTTTTGCCTTCCTGAGGATGGATTCATTATATGGTCATATATGAATAGATTCACTGATCTCCATAAAAAACAAAAAACAAAATTGGAGCATGTATTTCAGGCAAAATGAAGAAATACGTTCTCCTTTCCCTTCCTAGGTCTATACTGACTTATATTATCTTCATAGGTTCATTATTCACTTTTTGCTATGATTTTATATATTTAACATATTGTTGTAAATGTTTGTTTGAGGAAAATGTGTGGACTAAGATTCGAAACAAAGGAGGAGGCAAGAAAGTCAGGAAAAAGAAAGAGAAGGGAGGAAGGATGGAAGGGAGGGGAAAGGAGAAGAGGGGGAAGGAACACAGAGCACACACTTTTGAAAGTGGAAACACTCTGGTAGTGTATTAAAGTCTAAATGCACTGGTAGTGTATCAAAACCATTAAATATGGGTGTATTAAAAAAATGTAAAACGCATGACAATGAAGTCTGAAATAATTCAGTTCAATTCAGTCCAGTCGCTCGGTCATGTCCAACCCTTTGTGACCCTATGGACTGCAGCATGCCAGGCTTCCCTGTCTATCACCAACTCCCAGAGCTTGCTCAAACGCATGTCCATTGAGTCGGTGATGCCATCGAAGCATCTCATCTTCTGTCTTCCCCTTCTCCTCCTGCCTTCAATCTTTCCCAGCATCAGGGTCTTTTCCAATAAGTCAGTTCTTTACATCAGGTGGCCAAAGTATTGGAGATTCAGCTTCAGTCTCAGTCTTTCCAATGAATATTCAAGACTGACTTCCTTTAAGATGGACTGGTTGGATCTCTCTTGCAGTCCAAGGGACTCTCTAGAGTCTTCTCCAACACCACAGTTCAAAAGCATCAATTCTTTGGCGCTCAGCTTTCCTTATAGTCCAGCTCTCACATCCATACATGACTACTAGAAAAACTGTATAACTGACTAGACGGACCTTTGTCAGTAAAGTAATGTCTCTGCTTTTTGATAAGCTGTCTAGGTTGGTCACGGCTTTTCTTCCAAGGAGCAATCATCTTTTAATTTCATGGCTGCAGTCACCATCTGCAGTGATTTTGGAGCCCAAGAAAATAGTCTGTCACTGTTTCCATTGTTTCCCTATCTATTTGCCATGAAATGATGAACTGGATTCCGTGATCTCTGTTTTTTTGAATGTTGAGTTTTAAGCCAGGTTCTTCACTCTCTTCTTTCGCTTTCATCAAGAGGCTCTTCAGTTCCCTTTTGCTTTCTGCCACAAGTGTAGTGTCATCTGCGTATCTGAGGGTTATTGATATTTCTCCTGGCAATCTTGATTCCAGCTTGTGCTTTATCCAGCCTGGCATTTCTCATGATGTACTCTGCATATAAGTTAAATAAGCAGGGTGACAGTCTGTTGTTCCATGTCCATTTCTAACTGTTTTTTCTTGACTTGCATACAGATTCTTCAGGAAGCAGGTAAAGTGGTCTGGAATTGCCATCTCTTTCAGAATTTTCCATCATTTGTTGTGATCCACACAGTCAAAGCTTTGTCATAGTCAATAAAGCAGAAATAGATGTTTTTCTGGAACTCTCTTGCTTTTTCGATGATCCGATGGATGTTGGCAATTTGATCTCTGGTTCCTCTGCCTTTTCTAAATCCAGCTTGAACATCTGGAAATTCTCAGTTCACATACTGTTGAAGCCTGGCTTGGAGAATTTTGAGCATTACTTTGCCATTGTGTGAGATGAGTGCAATTATGCTGTAGTTTAAGCTACAAACTTTGTCTCTTGTTTAGAAACTAAAACACTTAATAGAGTAATTATCTTAGAACTTCAGAGTTGAGTTTTTTGTTTGTTTACTTTGTAAAATATATGCCTTACCTGCAGTAATATATGGAGTGTAATAAAAATCACTGTCAGATAGTGAACAGCCCTCAGTTCAGAGTGCTATTAGCAATTTAGGTAAATATTAAATGGCAAGTACATAGACTACTCATGCATTTCCAGTTCTGATGTCAGGGCTGAATTATTAGGAATCAGATTTTAATTAGGCATTTTATAAATAAAGCACTAAAAGTGTCTATTCACATAAATAGATGGTATAAAGAATCCCACTCCCAAGGGAGTTTTAAAATTATGCACATCACTTAATCTTAATACATAAAAGGCATACTCTTTGGACTACACTATCCCCCAAAAGGGCCTCCCTGGTGGCTCTGATGGTAAAGAATCTGTCCACAGTGTGGGAGACCAGGGTTCAATCCCTGGGTACTGAACACTCTAAAAAACCAAATAAAGTGCCTTCTGTATGCCATCAATGGGAACATTATAACTCTTACAGACCTTCAGATAAAGTTCTAATCAATAAGAAATAATTGAATATTTATTTGGATAGTGATTTATTTAAAAACTCTGTGCACATATTCTCTCATTAGATTATTTAAAAAGATTTGAGTTAATATTATTTTAACCATCCTTCACACCAATTATATGGGTGAAACTGTGTTTCAGGAAGATAACTCATCAAAGGTTATATCAGTCTGGGGAGTGTGTTGGGGAAGAGGTGGGTCTCAGATTATAAAGCTTTTTACCACGTATCACAATGATACCTCATTCCCCCACCCCCACCTTGGTTAGTTTTGTTTTTTTAAAATCACTTATTTTAATTGGAAGCTAATTACTTTACAATATTGTGGCAGCTTTTTGCCATACATAGACATGAATTGGCCATGGGTGTACATGTATAACCCCATCCTGAACCCCCCTCCCACCTCTCTCCCCAGATTTGGGTGCCCTGCTTTATGGATGGAACTTGCGCTGGTCATCTATTTTACATATGGGATGTACACGTTTCAATGCTGTTCTCTCAAATCATCCCACCCTTGCCTTCTCCCATCGAGTACAAAAGTCTCTTCTTTACATCTGTGTCTCTTTTGCTGCTCTGCATGTAGTATCGATGGTACCGTCTTTCTAAATTCCCTATATGTGTGTTGATATACAGTATTTGTCTTTCTCTTTCTGACTTACTTCACTCTGTATAATAGGCTCCAGGTTCTTCCACCTCATTAGAACTGACTCAAATGTGTTCCTTTTTGTAGCTGAGTAATATTCCACGGTGTTTATGTACCACAGCTTCCTTATATATTTGTCTGCCAATGGACATCTAAGTTGCATCCATGTCCTAGCTATGGTAAACAGTGCTGTAATGAACATTTTGGGGTATATGTGTCTCCTTCAATTCTGATTTCCTTGGAGTGTATGCCCAGCAGTGGGACTGCTGGGTCATATGGCAGTTCTATTTCCAGTTTTTTAAGGAATCTCCACACTGTTCTCTATAGTGGCTGTACAAGTTTGCATTCCCACCAACAGTGTAAGAGGGTTCCCTTTTCTCTGCACCCTCTCCAGCATTTATTGTTGGTAGGCTTTTTATGGCAGCCATTCTGACCAGCCTGAGATGATACCTCATTGTGGTTTTGATTTACATTTCTCTAGTAATGAGTGATGTTGAGCATCTTTTCATGTGTTTGTTAGCCATCTATATGTTTTTGGAGAAATGTCTGTTCAGTTCTTTGGCCCACTTTTTGATTGGGTCATTTATTTTTCTGGTGTTGAGTGGCATGAGCTGCTTGTATATTCTGGAGATTAATTTTTTGCTGGTTGTTTTGTTTACTATTATCTTCTCCCATTCTGACGGCTGCCTTTTCACCTTACTTATAGTAAAAGCTCATTATTTTTTAAAACTAAATCTTCTCTTTTAGGTAACAGCATTCTTCCCCAACTGGCTTAAAATTAAATAATCTCTAAGATAGATTTTGGAGAAGACAGGAAGTCTAGATTTCTTACGAATATGTCAGTTTTTCAAGCCACAGTTAATGGGTTGGCTAGAGGTAGGAAGGACAGGAGAGAAGAGGAGGTTCTTAGCAGAGTATCTTTTGTGCCGCTGTTTCTAGTAGCAATAAAGACAGCAGAAAGAAACTATGACGATAATAAAGAAGAGAAGCTATTTATTCCTGATCTTAAGTACTATTCTACTTGGAATGAGCAACTATTTTCTCCCTTTTTCCAGGTTCTTTCCTTAGTGCTTTCTCTCTTCCACTAGCTTCTTTCCATGGAAGAAGGGGGAGGCAAAGGAGGAGGAGGAGGAGACAGAAGAGTAAATCCTCACTGGCGAGAGTGGACCAAGAATCACACTTCACACGGTTTGCTTCACTCAGATTCCACTTGGCTTTCGGGGATATGCCTGTCGTCAGGCCTTCCTCATCTGCTCTGCTTCTGTTCACCAGGTCAGAGCTCCTTGCCCCACAGGGGCAGACTGGGATCTTCCTTGTGGTCATGTGGGTTATAGTGATGCTCTGAAACGCCATAGGTAGCCTCCTGGTCTGGATTTGAGAAAGGAGGTGGCAGCAGCAGTTTAATCCTCCTAGTTTGCTTTGGGCTTCCCTGGGGACTCAGACAGTAAAGAGTCTGCCTGCAGTTTGGGAGACCTGGGTTCAATCCCTGTGTTGGAAAGATCCCCTGGAGAAGGAAATGGCAACCCACTGCAGTATTCTTGCCTGGAGAATCCCACGGCCATGGGATCGCAGAGTCGGACACAACTGAGTGACTTCACTTTCCCTGGTGGCTCAGACGGTAAAGAAGCTGCCTGCAATGCGGGAGACCCTGGTTCAATCCCTGGGTTGCGAAAATACCCTAGAGAAGGGAATGGCTACCTACTTCAGTACTCTTGCCTGCAGAATTCCATGGACAGAGGAGCCTGGCAGGCTACAGTCCATGGGGCTGCACAGAGTCGGACATGACTGAATGATTGACACTTCAACACTTGTGCTGAACTTACTGGTCTAACTTTGAAGGGCTGCTCATTTATCTCTGGCTCCTGGTTCAAAATTCAGAAGAAGAGTTGATTAGATGTTTCCAGATTCTGAAATGGCCTTTTTATTGATGCTATTACTACTAAGACAGCAGGATATTTGGTACCTCATAAAGAATAAGTTAATAAAATTTGGTTCCCTTAAAGACTCTAATACAATTTTAAGAAGACTAAAAAAAATGTTATTTCAATTTTCTCCTGTGACTGCAATAACCAAATGGGAAGACTTCCAAGCCTCACTTTTGGGGACACATAAATCAAAGGCAGTAATAAAAAAGTGGGTAATTTCGTAAGTTTTGCAGCTTGACAGTATTGCTTTAAAAACTGCAAATCTTTGACACATTATGGTTTAAGAATATGCTTTCACATGTCTAATTGCTAGCTGATAGAAAGACATGAATGTGCTTTGAATGCAGAGTTTCCATCTGTCTAACTGATTGCTTCAATGTGAATTTGCTAATAATGAATTTTATTTAAAAAAATGAACATTTAAAATGAAGATATGAAAGTATGTCTTTCTTTTTTTTCCCTGAAGTCTATAATATGGTTGTATTTTCAAAACACCTAATCCCATATTCCTCAGCCTAGATCAGTCTCCCTGGTCAGGCACTCTCACAGCATCCTCTGCTCCTGGTTCATAACTGCTGTTGCAGGAGCAGTTAAGAAGTTACTGTTGCAATCATGGTTGATAGACGATATCCCTCCATAGGCTGTAGACTCTACAAATAGAGGGATCACATTTGTTTTGTTCATTGTCATATTTCTGTTGTCCAGCATAGGGCCCAGTACATGACAAGTGGATTGACTTCAACCAAACACAATATATTATATATGCAATGCACATGTTGATATTATTAATAGAACCAGCTAGGTTTAAGCCAGACATTAAGAAATTTTCAAGTTTGGAGAACTTAATTCTTTTATGCTTACCCTATTGATAGGTAAGGATTTACTACTGCCATTTTGTTAACTGTTTTCTGACAGTTTCGTACATTCTTGTTCTTTGCTGCTTTTTTTGCTGTCTTCCTTTTTGAGTTGATGACTTTCTGTGGCTGTATGCTCCCATTTCTTTATCATAATTTTTTGTGTATCTACCACAAGGATTTTTCTGTGATCTCTGTGAAACTTACATAAAATATCTCCCAATATTCTATTTTAAACTGATAATGACTTTAGTGGCACTCAGAAACTTTTACTTCTCCTCACTCCTGTGCGTGCACATGTGCAAAATTGCTTCAGTCATGTTTGACTGTTTGTGACCCTGTGGACTATAGCCTACCAGTGGCTTTTCTGTCCATAGGATTCTCCAGGCAAGAATACACGGGCAGGTTGCCATTTCCTTCTCCAGGGGATCTTCCCAACCCAGGAATCGAACTCTCATCTCTTATGCCTTCTGTATTGGCAGGCAGGGTTTTACCACTAGCACCACCTGGGAAGCCCCCCTCCTTACACCCACCCCTCACATTTTAGGTTATTGATCTTATAATTTAGACCTTTTCATATTTGTATCCAACAATACATTATTGTAGTGATGGCTATTTTAACACATTTTTTTTTAACTTTTAATCTAGAGCTGTGATTTACATGCTATTACAATATCAGAAAATCTGACTTTATACATTTATTTTTACCGAAGACTTTTACACATAGATTTCTTTCACGTTTTGTCTCTTTATTATTCACTTTTGGCTGGGCTGGGTCTTCACTGCTGTGTGGGCTTTCCTCTAGCTGCGGTGAGCACGAGTCGCTCTCTAGTTGCAGTGCACAGGCTTCCCTCTGCCATGCTTCTCTTGTTGTGGAGCACGGGCTCTAGGGCACGTGGACTCAGTAGCTACAAATCCTAGGCTCTCGATTACAGGCTCTATAGTTGCGGCGCAGAGTCTGATACAACTGAGCATGCACACACACACACACACACACACACACACACACACACACACACACACACACACACACGGGCTTAGTTCCACTGGCATGTGGAGTCTTTCCAGATCAGGGATCAAACCTCGGTTTCTTGCATTATAGGTGGATTACTTACCACTGAGCCTCCAGAGAAGCCCTCTGCTCACATTTTTATGATGCTAGTTAGAATTCTTTACTTCAGCTGGCTGTTGAGGTCTCTAGTCAGACATGGCTACTCCCCTTGCTCTGAGGTCACAGAGGAGGTGCCATGACTGGGCTCCTCAGCCAGACAGAGTGGCTGTCCAGATATCAGAGCTGGGTGGAACTGCAGATTATGCTCCATGGTTAGACAGGGTCACTGGCTGGACTCCTTGCCTGGGCAAAGTTGTAGACTGTGTCCAACAAAGAAGAAAGCCACATGCTGCTGGGTGGGCTGGTAGAAGGAGCTCCGTGGCTGGGGGTACTGCAGGCTGGGCTCTGAGGTTGATCATGGTCCCTGGTTATACGAGGCCACAGACTATGCTCAACAGCAGGGCATGGTTGCTGGCTTGGCTCCCAGCTCAAGTGGCCCTTCACTCCTGGGCACTTGTGGCCCACACTTCCCAGAGGGCAGAACTGGAGGCTAAGCTCAGCATTGGAGTGGAAGTTCAAATTTGCTCCCTAACTTGCACAGACAATGCTAGGGGGAATGTAAATTGATACAGCTGCCGTGGGAAACAGGATAGTTTCCAGAAAGGATAAAAAAATAGAACTACCATATGACCCAACAATTCCACTTCTATACACCAAAGGAAATATCCTGAAGCGAGATCTGCATCCTTATGTTCATTGGAGTATTATTTACAACCGCCAAGACTTAGAAATAACCTTCGTGTCTGTAAATGGGTGAATGAATGAAGAAAATGCAGTATGTATGTGTGAGTGTACACACACAGGAATATCATTCAACCACGAGAAAGAAGGAAATCCTGCAGTTTGCAACAACATGAGTCTTGAGGGCATTATGCTAAGTGAAAGAAGTCAGACAGAAAGAACACCCTGTATGATCTTACTTATAATACAAAATCTTAAAAAATGAAAAACCCAAAGACCCAAACTAGTAGAAACAGAAATTAGATTACTGGGGGCAGGAGTGGGGGCAGTGGAGATGAATGCATAACAGTCAAGGGGTACAAACTTCCAGGTATAAGATAAACTCTGAGGATCTAACACAAACTGTGGTGACTATAGTTACCAATACTGTATTGTATCCTTGAAAGCTGCTAAAAGGTCTCATCACAAAAGATAAACAATAGGTAACTATGTGAAGTAATGTATGTGTTGGCTGACCCTCTTGTGGCAATCACTTCACCATACACACATATATCAAATCATCACATCGGATACCTTCAACTTACACAAAGCTATATGTCAGTTATATTTCAATAAACCTGGGAAGGAAACAAATTTGCAAGAGTATAAAACATTGCCATTCTTCTCACTACATTTTTATTTTTGTTTTGGATAACATGTTTACTTTTCATAGTAATAGATAAATTATACCAACCACAAAATATCCAAGTAATGCTTGCAGCAAAGTGTCTGGAACATAGCAAGTGTTCAATTAATTACTTATTAGTATCATCATTAATAAAATTAGTACTATATGCCCATTGCATTTACAACACAAATGTGAAAACCTTCCATCTAAATAGTACTCAAAGCTTCATATTTTTCCAGTCTTACCTCTAACCCTCTCTCCTGTGCTATGCCACAACCACAGAAAATTGAGATTCCTCTGGACACCAAATCTATGTGACTTTCTCACCTTTGTGTATGACCTTTGCTCTGCCTGCAAGGCTCCGCTCTTTCGAGTCTCCTTAGCACACTTAGCTCCTGCTTCAAAGTTTCCACCTCGGAGTTCATCTCAATCTCATGGTGCTTTGTCCATAATACTTGTAGCACACTTCACTTTGTATTTTTATCTTAATGACTTTTACCTCTTCCAAGCCTTCACAAGTGCTTATTATGACAATGTGTGAATGCAAATTGTTTGCTTTTAAATATAATACGCATTTTTCATGTAGTGCTGTAAAGTTGTTTCAGTTTTCTTTTTCAGGATGATAGGGCTTTATTTACTAAGAATGATTACTGACATTGTTAAATCTAGGGGTCCTATCACCTGCCAAACCTCACCAGGTGTAGCTGTGCCATTATTTTTGTGTTTTCCAACAATTGCTGCTTTCTCAAACACACAGAAAAGTTAATTGGAACAGCTTTTCTCACAGACTGACCAGGGCAACTGGTCACTCTCTAGGTCCCCTGGCAGAAGGCTTTTATTGACTCTCAGCCCAAATTCTTAGAGAAGGTCACAGTCTTTAGGACATAGCCTATCTGCCTAGGCAAGATGGGGCTTGCTTTTATACAGTATGGTAGAGAAGGGGAAAAGTTCAGAAAGAATTAAATGGTGCATGCGGTATATTTCTTTCTTAGTGGTTATGAATTCCTTAATCTCAATTCAGGTTTACTGAATCTTTCTTAGGCATAAAAGTTGGAGATATTGAAAGCCACAAAGTTGCTAAGTGTTATATAATAGGATCCTTAACATAGAGTATATTGCTAGTCTTGCAAAGAGGGAGGTCTTATTTCTCTTCTTGGTAACATCTAGTCAAAATTGATATTGCAAGTAGAGGAGAAAGGGTACCAATTAGGCAATATTTATGGTCTACGTTACTATTAACAATTGTCCCGGTTTATCCAGAACTGAATATGGGACTGTCATTGCTAAACACTGGAAAAACACTGGGCAAATTGGAAAGATTGGCCTTTTTTGATGATTTGTTTATGTCACATTTACAGAGTTTCAGCAATCAGGAGTACACTGTTTTATTCCTAATACACCTGAGTTCTATCATTGAAACAGAGTAAACGAGAAGCTATTGTTAAGAGCTGGGTTTTAATGAACAATATCTATACTTACTTATACTTTGCTTCTTAAGAACTACACAATGCTTAGGGGCCTTGATAATGAAACCAAATGTTGCATCTATCCCCCAGTTCTACCATTTATTTGTTGAGTACCCTTGGGTAATTTATTTAACCTCTCTGTGCTTCAGATTCCTCATGTGTAAAGTTTCTAATTCTAGAACCAATATTATTGACTTGCTATTGAGGATTAAATTGGGTAACATATAGCCTTAAAATAGTGTTTATTATTGTTATTGCTGTTATCACTTTAACTGCTATCACTACAATTGCTCAGTTGCTATGTCATGTCTTTGCAATCCCATGGATTGTAGCATGCCAGGCTTCCCTGTCCTTCACTATCTACTGAAATTTGCTCAAACTCATGTCCATTGAGTCTGTGATGCCATCCAACCATCTCATCCTCTGGCATCCCCTTCTCCTCTTGCTCCCCGTCCTTCCCAGCATTAGGGTCTTTTTGAATGAGTTGGCTCTTCACATCAGGTGGGCAAAGAATTGGGACTTCAGCTTCAGCATTTTCTATTATTAATCAGCTATTAATTAGATATTCAATTCTTTGATTTCCTTATCTGTAAAATGAAGCTAATATCGTATATGGTTGACGTGAGGATTAAAAGGGAAGGGATAATATATGGAAAGCACTTACCACAGTAGCAGAAATTAAGCTCTCAAGATTTTACTTGGTGTCGTTATTACTATTATCAAAAGTGTTATTATTTTTATTATTGTTAGTCTGCCTTATTCTAGTTCCAAAGGTAGAACACAGCATTCCCAATCAAATGCTTTGGGTTCTTGGTAATTTTTCCATTCTCCAAATTAATATTTCTTGTCATGTTTCCTTTATGTTTTGCCTTCAGCAACTAATAAACTATCTCATAATGATATCCTTCTCAGATGCTCATAGAGCTGGGACAAATTACTTGTCTTTCCCTAGGCTGACTTAGCATCAAGTCACCGGATTGCTGTTTTATTTCTAGTGTGTGGTGGTCAGGGTCCTGGAGAAATTTCAGGCAAGTGACCATCTAGGGCAGATAACTGCCCTGTTTCTGCCATGCTCCCCCCAAACTTTTAGTTCTTAACAAGTCAAGGAGTGCTTAGCCTTACTTTTCCTCCTAAACCTCAAAACAAATGTTAGAGTAGGAATGCATATACGTAAAATGTTTATTGGGAGAGGAATGAGAAACTGGAAATATTTTCTTAAACCAAACATGTCTGACTATTAACCAGGGCACGCGACATATTTGAGTTGAGGAAGGAAGACAGAGAAGGGAAAGGAGATGGAAATTGTAAACCAACTGGGAGAGCTTAGCTAAACCTTTAAGGCTCCCAGGAACACATTTTTAAGCATACATTCCAAGCCTGTAATGTGACTATAGACTCGTTATGTCTCAGTGTGGCATAACAGGTCCTAGGCTTTGTAGCTCAGGAGGGGAAAAATCACAAAGGGTTGGTTTAAGTATCTAAGTTATGACACCAGGACTTACACAAATACAAATCAATCTTAAAACAAACTTGATATCTTCAGTCCTATGAACATGGTAAGCATATTCAGGCTTTAAAGTCTCCAAAAAGGCGTGGTATTGAGTAAGGAATGTCTATCCTCATATGAACTCATTACACAGTAGAAGGATTTAAAAGTGGTTCTATTTGTCAGAAAATGTGTGAACTTGCCAAAGGGAGATATCAAATACTTTCAGGTGGCCCAAGTCCTGATTCTGACAAATGTGTTTGGATGCTCAATTCATTGACATCCTATGGTTAGATCTGGAGGGCTCTTGCACAACACCAAAGGACTGCAGCCAATGTGTGCAATGGTATCTGTTTTATTCCATTTCTGTCCATTTCTGTAATTCAGCCTTATACAGAGTGACCAAAAAAAAAAAAAAAGAAGAAGAAAGAAAGAAAATAAAAATGAAATAAAAGCCCTGAAAGGCTTAGGTTTTCAGTTAAAGAGACGGTTTTAAGCTCAGTTGTGCTATAGCTTGTGATGTGATAGGGAAGAGTCACCATGAGCACAGGCAGTGTGCCAAGTGAAAACCAATACACCTGAGTGGCAGGGATGCTTCAGGCACACTTTCATAAGAGATGGCATCAGCCTCTCTTAATGCCATGGAAGATAGAGAAGATTTTCAAGATTCTAGAAAGCAGGCAGACCCACTGCCTGAGGGAGAAGTGTATATGCTTCAGGTGTTCACTGAAGTGTTTTATGAAAGTAATTTTATGAATAAAAGATGATTAGTGGAATTCATTGTGAGTTAAGAGAGTTACTGTTTTTCAGGGTGTGTTCAGGAAAAAAGTGAAAAAGTGAAAGTCTTAGTTACTCAGTGTTGTCCAGCTTTTTAAGATTGCATGGACTGTAGCCTGCGAGGTTCCTCTATCCATGGAATTTTCCAGGCAAGAATACTGGAGTGGGTTGCCATTCCCTTCTCCAGGGGGTCTCTGTCCAAGGATTCAAACCCAGGTCTCCTGAATTGCAGATTCTTTACCATATGAGTCACTAAAGCATGATAAAATGAGTACATACACTAGGCAGGCACAGAAAACATGGGTTTCTGCTTCTGGCGACCCATGTGAGAACAGGTCAAGCTGTGCTGCCTCAGGGCCTCCTCCATTATATCACTTTCCAGTGTGCCTGTGCTTCCTTCTCTTTTGATATCTCTGAGGCCTTACCGTGTTTCTGTATTACAGAACTCATGCTATTTTATAATAACTCAACTAGACCTATACAACAAAACATTTCTCAAGAAATTTCTCTTGCTATGATTCACTAGATATGGCTGCTTGTAGTATTTTTCTAAGATCCTCAGATTAGTTTTTTTTTTCATAGTATGATTGGCCATGTTTAATGTCCCAGTGCATCACTATTTCATTCTTCCCAGAAGAAATGGAGTAGCCATCATAGTCAACAAAAGAGTCTGAAATGCAGTACTTTGATGCAGTCTCAAAAATGACAGAATGATCTCTGTTTGTCTCCAAGGCAAACCATTCAGTATCACGGTAACTTGTTTATGCCTGGACCAGTAATGCTGAAGAAGCTGAAGTTGAATGGTTCTACAAAGACCTACAAGACCTTTTAGAACTAACATAAAAAAGATGTCCTTTTCATTATAGGGGACTGGAATGCAAAAGTAGGAAGTCAAGAAACACCAGGAGAAACAGTCAAATTTGGCCTAGGAGTACACAGTGAAGCAGAGAAAAGGCTAATAGAGTTATGCCAAGGGAATGCACTGGTCATAGCAAACACCCTCTTCCAACAACCCAAGAGAACTCTACACATGGACATCACCAGATGGCCAACACTGAAATCAGATTGATTATATTCTTTGCAGCTAAAGATGGAGAAGCTCTATATAGACAGCAGCTCTATATAGGAGCTGACTGTGGCTCAGATCATGAACCCCTTACTGCCAAATTCAGACTTAAATTGAAGAAAGTGTGAAAACCACTAGACCATTCAGGTATGACCTAAATCAAATCGCTTATGATTATAGAGTGAAAGTGAGAATTAGATTCAATGGACTAGATTTGATAGAGTACCTGATGAAATATGGACAGAGGTTCATGACCTTGTACAGGAACAGGATCAAGACCATCTCCAAGAAATAGAAATGCAAAAAACAAAATGGCTGTTTTAGGAGGCCTTACAAATAGCTGTGAAAAGAATAGAAGCAAAAAGCAAAAGAGAAAAGGAAAAATATAACCATTTGAATTCAGACTTCCAAAGAATAGCAAGGAGAGATAAGAAAGCCTTCCTCAGTGATCAGTGCAAAGAAATAGAGGAAAACAATAGAATGGGAAAGATGAGATTGCTTCAAGAAAATTAGAGATACCAAGGGAACATTTCATGCAAAGATGGGCTCGATAAAGGACAGAAATCATAGGGATCTAACAGAAGCAGAAGATATTAAGAAGAGGTGGCAAGATTACACAGGAGAACTGTACAGAAAAGATCTTCATGACCCAGATAATCATGATGGTGTGATCACTACCTAGGCCAGACATCCTGGAATGTGAAGTGAAGTGGGCCTTAGAAAGCATCACTACGAACAAAGCTAGTGGAGGTGATGGAATGCCAATTGAGCTATTTCAAATCCTAACAGATGATGCTGTGAAAGTGCTGCACTCAATATGCCAGCAAGTTTGGAAAACTCAGCAGAGGCCACAGGACTGGAAAAGGTCAGTTTTCATTCCAATCCCAAAGAAAGGTATGCCAAAGAATACTCAAACTACTGCACAATTGCACTCATCTCACACGCTAGTAAAGTAATGCTCAAAATTCTCCAAGCCAGGCTTCAGTAATACATGAACCATGAACTTTCAGATGTTCAAGCTGGTTTTAGAAAAGGCAAAGGAACCAGAGTTCAAATTGCCAAGATCTGCAGGATCATCAAAAAGCAAGAGAGTGCCAGAAAAACATTTATTTCTGCTTTATTGACAATGCTAAAGCCTTTGACTGTGTGGATCACAATAAACTGTGGAAAATTCTTCAAGAGATGGGAATGCCAGATCACCTGACCTTCCTCTTGAGAAATCTGTATGAAGGTCAAGAAGCAATAGTTATAACTGGACATGGAACAACAGACTGGTTCCAAATAGGAAAAGGAGTATGTCAAGGCTGTATATTGTCACTCTGCTTATTTAACTTATATGCAGAGTACATCATGAGAAACGCTGGACTGGATGAAGCACAAAGTGGAACCAAACTTGCTGGGAGAAATATCAATAACTTCAGATATGCAGATGATACCACCCTTATGGCAGAAAGTGAAGAAGAACTAAAGAGCCTCTTGATGAAAGTGAAAGAGGAAAGTGAAAAAGCTGGCTTAAAGCTCAACATTCAGAAAACTAAGATCATGGCATCTGGTCCCATCACTTCACGGCAAATAGATGGGGAAACAATGGAAACTATGAGAGGCTTTATTTGGGGGGGCTCCAAAATCACTGCAGATGGTGACTGTAGCCATGAAATTAAAAGACTCTTACTCCTTGGAAGTAAAGTTATGACCAACCTAGACAGCATATTGAAAAGCAGAGACATTACTTTGTCAACAAATGTCCATTTAGTCAAGGCTATGGTTTTTCCAGTAGTCATGCATGGATGTGAGAGTTGGACTATAAAGAAAGCTGAGCACCGAACAAGTGATGCTTTTGAACTGTGGTGTTGGAGAAGACTCTTGAGTCCCTTGGACTGCAAGGAGATACAACCAGTCCTTCCTAAAGGAGATCAGTCCTGAGTATTCATTGGAAGGAGTGATGTTGAAGCTGAAACTCCAATACTTTGGCCACCTGATGTGAAAAGCTGACTCATTTGAAAAGACCCTGATGCTGGGAAAGATTGAAGGCGGTGGGAGAAGGGGAAGGCAGAGGATGAGATGGTTGGGTGGCACCGACTCAATGGACGTGAGTTTGGGTAAACTCCGAGAGTTGGTGATAGACAGGGAGGCCTGGCATGCTGCAGTTCATGGAGTCGCAAAGAGTTGGACACGACTGAGTGACTGAACTGAACTGAACCAATGGACCAAATCAGATGTGAAAACTTGGTCAATGGGAACATCATCAAATAATATTTTAAAATTATTTCATGTCTTTTGTAATATACTCAGTACTCACTGTTCATTTCATTGATTAATATTTATTATGTCCTTACTATATTTTCAGGCACTGACAGTGGCTAATCACATTAAAAAAAAAAGTTGCTTAGTCATGTCCAAATCTTTGTGACCCCATGAACTGTAACCCACAGGGTTCCTTCAGTTCATGGAATTCTCTAGGTGAGAATAATGGAGTAGGTTGCCCTTCCCTTCTCCAGGAGATCTTCCCAACCCAGGGATCGAACCTACATCTCCTGCATTGCAGGTGAATTCTTTACCATCTGAGCCACCAGGGAAGTCGCTTAGTCATGTCCAGCTAATTACATATTACTAATCAATTTATTATATGTAATATTCCTTGAAGAAAAATAAATGCTACATTTTTATTTCCTTTATGAGTCAGGTATTATGCTAAGTGTTTTACATACATTATTTCTAATCTTCTTAAAAATCTCTGCAGGAATTTTTACCCTTTTTTTTTAATATAAAGGAGACCTTGAGACTCATAAGCACTGAGTGACACAGCTAAAGGCATAAATCTAGACACAAATCTAGTTATCCCAGACCTAGACTGATGCCATAGCTCACCTTTTTTTGTGGTTATGGGTTGTCTGCCAAATTGTACTGGAAAGTCTTCAGAGTCAGACAGACATACCTTGAAATTTCACTGCCTAATATGGAGTTTTCCATGATTTAGTCATTCAATATATTTTTACTCGGCTTTGATTTAATAAAGATTGTAGTTATTGATTTCAGGCAATGAGTCAGCAAGGTTTAGACAAGGAACAGAGCCAGAAAAAAAGCCACAGGAAAGAAGACAAACTGGAAATAAAATCTATGTGCAAAAGAAGAGAAGATCTAGACACAAGTGATCACTGTGATTCTAGAATTTGAAAACTCTCATTAGCTAAGAAAATTTTCCAAGAAGAAATCAAACATTCATAAAGTGACTTAGATTCTTTCTTCCTTCTGCTCTCCCTCCATTCTTTCTTTTCTTCCTTCCACATCAATTCATTACTGATATGCAAGGTTCTGTGTAAGATGCTGAGACTACAATGATGAATCCTAAAAGACACACATGTAAGGAGACAATTATAAAATATAATGAATCCTTTACAAGGTCCTAAGAGAGCAAAAATCATAGCTGAAAATTGCCAAGGCAGAGAATTAAGTAAAGAGAACTAAGCAAATTATGCATCTGTATAAAACATTTTAATTATATGTATTTTATGTATATATATGTATATAATGAAGATATACATGCACAGTATTTGCCTTAAGAAAGACAGTTTCTTGAGAGCATGGATGATATATTATATTTAACATTTTTAAATTTTCCACAGAACTTGTCTTATCCCTGATAATTGATCCTTACTAAATACCTAAATCACTTTCTTTGGTGCACTCCTAAGCTGACATTTTCTTATTCCTTTCAATTTTATTCTGAGTTTTGAATTTTTTATTTATGCTGAAAGTCTACTCAAGACTTCTAGCAACCACAACACTTATACAATGTCTATTGTTTTTCAGTTTTGAAAGTATTATCACATAAGTAACTTTTTCCCTTTGAATAGTCTGTGTTCTCACTTTTCAGGTGACTAGACAGAGGTCATGGAAGGTTCTGTGACTTCCTGATGGTCACTCAGCTGGGAAAGGGAAGTTTAAATCCTGGACTTACAAGTCCAGAGCCCGTCACATTTCATTGACTCTACAAGAAAGAATTTAAAGTGAGACCCTCACATTTCATAAGTCCAAATATTTTCTTTCCACAATAACAGAATAACATAGCAGTATGACAGACTTTATAGATAGTCAGACCTGGAACCACTATTTACCAACTGTGAGTCTTTGACAGATTTAGAATTATTCATACATTTCTCAGATTATTAATCTAAGTTTCAGGCTCTTCATATTTTTAAAAGTGAATAACAACTACCTCTGAAATGTTGTTCCACAGAAGGCATGAGATCACATGAGGGGCTAGCCCACACCAAGCCCCCCAAAATGGAAGGCATTACTATTATCAGAGCAGCAGCCCATGAGAGTTAAGGCAGTACACAAAGGATGAACAGTACATATTTAAATGGCTCAAGGAGGCATCAAGGAAGAGATGGATATTAAATTGGTCTTTAGAGGAAAATAAGCTTTAGGTTGTGGCTTCCCAGGTGGCACTAGTGGTAAGGAACCCACCTGCCAATTCAGGAGACTAAGAGACATGGTTTGATCCCTGGGTTGGGAAGATCCCCTGGAGAAGGGCATGGCAACCCACTCCAGATTTCTTGCCTGGAGAATCCTGTGGACAGAAGAGCCTGGTGGACTACAGTCCATAGCATCGCAAAGAGTTGGACATGCCTGAAATGACTTTAGCATGCATGCAGACAAGCTTTAGGTTGATCAAGAAAGAAAATTCCAGACAGAGGGGTAGAACAAAGAGAGACAGGAAAGAGAATGCTGAAAATCACTGAAAAGTTATATGACCAGTCGGTCCAGGGAATATTTATATTGAGGAATCAAGACATTAAAGCAAAACAGAGAAAGAAAGTTAATTGAAGGGGACTTAGATTCTGCATTGAGAAGACATGACTTTCGATTTTCCTTCTCCCAACTTCTGAAGCAAGGGCTAACACAATAGAAGTGATGTTTGTGGGAAACAGCTCTAAATCTTAGTGTATGTTGGATAAGAAGAGTTTGAAACAGGAACTAGAACACAGGTTATTGCAATCTCTAGTACAGATGTGAGGTGATCAGGTTAGCCCAGTAAGAAAGCAGATAAAATGTTTTCTGGTGTGTCTTCTCAGGGGTCCCACAGAACTTCAAAATCAACATTTCCAAGCCACCTTAAATATAACTTGCATTCTCTATTCTCTCTCCCCTATTCTCTCTCCACCAAGAATTTTGACACCCCAATCTAGAAATTACCCTTAAATTTGTATTATTCCATCATGTTAACCATTCAGTCATAAAATCCTTCAGTTCTGCTTTGTAAACCTCCTCTCATTCAACCTCATGGCCACTGCCGATGTTCACTGAGCGTCTACACTACAATAGGCACCAGAATACAGTGGTGTACATATGGTTCACAGTCTAGCACAGATACTGAGTGGCAGATATTGAGTGGATATTGTGGGTTTGATCACTGCTACAATGAAGTGCAAGGTTCTACTGTATATCACACAGCCATAAATCCTAAGCTGAAGGGTCAATAAAGGTTTTTCTGGAGAAGCGATATTGAAACTGAAACCTAAAGGATGAAAAGAAGTTGGTGATAGAAGAACAGTGAAAATTCCAGAAAGAAAAATAACATCTGCAATGATTCTGAGTTAGTCAAGCACACGGTATATGTGGAGAGAAAAAGGCAGTTTCATGGAACTAATAGGTGGCTTGTTCTATGTGTCTTTTGCTGAACTGTAAATCATTTTCCCTTTTTTTTTTTTTTAACCTTCTCTCTTAGACTACTCTCATCAGGATTTCATCATGCTACTAGTGTGACCTTTCTAAAATGTAAAACTGATTATGCTACAAATTCCACAATGGTTCCCCACAGTCTACTTAGTAAAGGTCAAAACCTTGCAATGTTGATGGGATCCTTCCTTTGGCCTTCCACCGCCTCCAACCATAAGCAATAATGATACTATATCTGTCGAGAAAACTCAGGCCTCTCTACCTCCTTATATCTTTGCCAAAGGCTATCATCCCAACCTAGAATACTTTTGTCTGCTTAGAAAACTCCTACTCATCCTTTAACGGAACTCATATGCCACATTTTCTAAACCAGTGGTCGGTAAACTATAGCTGATGAGCCATAATCCAAGAGTCTATCAATCAATGGGTGACCCATGAGCTAAAACTGTTTTTCATAGTTTTGTGAAACTGAAATAAAACGAGAAGAATATTTTGTGATGTGGAAGTTATATCAAGTTCAAACATCAGTGGCCACAAATGCAGTCTTGCTGGAACATAGCCACGCTCATTTGTTTCCACATTGTCTATGGCTGCTCAATAAGTAATGACTGATTAAACAAATGAATGAATGTGAGTGGAGTCATGACCATGGAAAGTGAGAATGAATGTGGACAGTACTGAGCACTAAACTGATATTTCATATTCATGTCAACTTAGTGATGCACATATTTGTACTCAGTTCAGTTCAATTCACTCACTCAGTTGTGTCTGACTCTGTGACCCTGTGAACTGCAGCACACCAGGCTTCCCTGTCCATCACCAACTCCCAGAGCTTATTCCAACTCATGTGCATAGAGTCAGTGATGCTTAACTGAATTGTAAAAATACAGTAAAACTAGTAATCATTTTCATTCAAAAGCTAGAAAATATGAGATGTTCAACTACCCAGGAGGGCACTATATTAATATTAAGGTCTTAGAAATTCCAGTAAATAAGTCTGAACTTTTATTAACTTGAGGACCATTTCCTAGTTTTTAAAAGAGCAATTCTGGGTAGTATATTCACATTTGCTAATGCCTTTATATGCTCTTGGGCCAACTTCTCTTTTCATCTTTTCTTGCCATTGACTTATTTGCCTTCTGCAAATGAGGCTGCATTTAACTTGGTTGAAAAGCAAGAATAGATATTACCAGAATAAAATAAGTTAAAAACCATTCCTGCACTTAAAAGAAACAAATACACAGACACACACATACACACAGGAGGCCACCGAGTATGCAGAGGGGATATTTTCTCAACATATTTTAGCAACATTGTATTGTTAATACAACGAAAAGCCCAGCTTTCACCTAGGGATATGTTTATTTCTGAGATTTAGAGTAGGTTGGTCATCTTCATTCAAATGTTGGAATGGGATCTTTAGAAATCTATATCCATGAAGGATTTGTGAAGCTGCCTGGGACTGAATTTATTCTGAGCAAAAAGACAGTCTAGGGAACAAGTTTAGTACAGTAGCAGAGTTCCAATGGTCATAGAGGAGAGGTGACTGAAAATAGCAAGGTCTCTGCTCTTTCTAATTGCCTAGCAGATCTGTCCCCTGGACTCTCCTTTAGCCCCTTTGTGGTTGTTGTTTAGTCGTTTTGTCATGACAAGATCCTTCTGCGACCCCATGGACTATAGCCCTCCAGGCTCCTCTGTCCATGGGATTTCCCAGGAAGAATACTGGAATGGGTTGCCATTTCCTTCTGCAAAGGGATCTCTCTGAACTAGGGATCGACCCTGGGTCTCCTGCATTGGCGAGCGGATTCTTTACCACTGAGCCATCAGGGAAGCCTCAATACGTGAATGTTAAATGCGAAAGGACAGTTTCTCAGGATCTGGTATAACACTGACCCATAGCAGCATTGCTTTAAGTCCTCTTCAACATAGTAGTGGGAGCAGGGAAAGGAGAAAGACCTTCTCTCTCACTCGGCAGCCGTGAGTTTAAGACAGATCTGTGCTTCAGTGTCAGGGACAGGCACAGGCTGTGACCCAGACCACATACAGAGGCACCTGCAGCACAGTTCTGTGGGAAGAAGGCTGTGCCCCATACACGTGTCGGCAAAGACTCTACACTGGGGTCCATGGGAACACATAAGAAGGGTGTCCAAACTGGGAAGGTCAGAAGTTTCCTAGAGGATGACGTAGCTAATTGAGACCTAAACAAAGGAGTTGGAGGTGGAAAGAAATCTACTACAAAGGCTTGGCTGTGATGAAGATCATGGCCTATCTGGAGAACTGCAACTCATTTAATTCTAACCACAACCCTATGCAGTGGGTACAGTTATCATCAATGTGATCTCCATTCACAAATGAGAAACTGAGGCAGAGAGAGGTTAAGTAACTTGCCTTAAGTAACCTAGTTAGAAAGTGGCAGATCTAGGCAGTCTGACTCCCAGGTGTGTCATCCTAACCTCCACTGTATATTACTGAACATAATTGCATAACATTAATTGCACCATGTATCATGTCACACACCATAAGTACTTTCTATGTATTATCTAATCTAAGCATGTCCCAGTTACATCTTGCTTCCTACCACAACTTAGTAATGTACATCAACAACAGTCATTCATTTTGCTTATGAATCCTCAATTTGGCCTGCGTTCTCTGAGGAGAATTTATCTCTGCCTCCCCCCCAGTGTTAGCTCAACTGAGTTCTGAAAAATCTGTTTTCAGGATGGTGCACTGACATGCTGGGAAGTTAGAGCTAGCCAAGGCTGAAGGCAGGAGCCTAGGGCTGCTTCACTACGTGCCTCTGTGTGGCCTGGGCATCCTCAGAGCTCACGACAGGGTTTCAAGGCCAATAATTCCAAGACAGAGTCAAGTGGAAACAGTGTTAGATTCTATGATGCACCTCAAGTCACATCGCATCATTTCCACCATTTTCCATAAAGAAATCATAAAAGCCTGCCCAAGTTCAAACGGAGGGGAAGTGGACTCCACCTCTGCATGGCAGGCTCTAGAAGTATTGGGTGAGCCGAACAGTTCATTTGGGTTTTTCCATAACATCTAATGGAAAAACTTAAACAAACTTTTTGGCCAAGTGGATACATGTAAGCTCAAGAATATTGTTGCAACCATTTGGGGAAAATAAATTAGTATGTAATATCTGATTTAATCTTCATAATACACCTGTAATGTGGCTCTTACTGTCTTAACTTTGAAGATGAAAACTGAGGCTCAGAGAGATTAAGTAACTGGACTACCACTACATAGCTGGTAAATGGTGGGAGAAAGCTTATTTATGATTCAGAACTCCATGCATTGTCCCATTTTCAACTTTAGGTGTTACCTCTGAGATTTGGAACATGTTGGTCATTTTTATTCAAATGCTGGAGTGGGATCTTCAAAAATCTATATCCATGAAGGATTTGTGAAGCCCCCTAGGGATATCCTGGGGGCGATATCCTGGGGATACCCCCTTGTAAATCCCTGTGAGATTTAATTTATTCTGAGCAAAAAGAGAGTCTAGGGAACAAGTTTAGTACAGTAGCAGAGTTTCAATGGTCATAGAGGAGAGGTGACTGAAAATAGCAAGGTCTTTGCTCTTTCTAATTGCCTAGCAGATCTGTCCCCTGGACTCTCATCTAGCCCCTATGTGGTTGTTATTTAGTCATTTTGTCATGACAGGATTCTTTTGCGACCCCAGGGACTGTATGTAGCCCTCCAGGCTCCGCTGTCCATGGGATTTCCCAGGAAGAATACTGGAGTAGGTTGCTATTTCCTTCTGCAAGGGGATCTCCCTGAACCAGGAATCAACACCGTGTCTCCTGCACTGACGAGCAGAACCTTTCCTAACCACTACTTTCTCAATAAAATTATTTCTTTTCTATAATGTTTCGGGATATTTTGCATGTATCTGTTATTTCATGTATCTCACTGAAGTATATGGAAAGGTAAGGTTTCGGAATATGCTATTAAAGCACATGAACTTCAGACCCACACTTGGATTCAAACCTCAGCCCTGACACTTCTCACCAGCTGTTGAACCACAGGTGGTCACTTGGTTTCTCTGTTTCCTCATCTCCAAAATAAGGATAATAATAAAGCACCTTCCTACACAAGTTCTAAAGAATAAATGAGATAACTGTAAACTGCTTAGAACTGAGCCTGGTATATAGTAAATGCTATATGCTGCTGCTAAGTCGCTTCAGTCATGTCCGACTCTGTGTGACCCCAGAGATGGCAGCCCACCAGGCTTCCCTGTCCCCAGGACTCTCCAGGCAAGCACTGGAGTGGATTGCCATTTCCTTCTCCAAGGCATGAAAGGGGAAAGTGAAAGTGAAGTCTCTCAGTTGTGTCTGACTCCCAGCGACCCCATGAACTGCAGCCTACCAGGCTCCTCCGTCCATGGGATTCGTCAGGCAAGAGTACTGGAGTGGGTTGCCCTTGCCCTCTCCGAAATGCTATATAAGTGTTAACTATTATTCTGGATTTAATTATTTGACTGTTTGCTTCTTCTGTGAGATGGTCAGCTTTCAAGAGCAAGCTCCATCTTATTTTCCTTTTTACTCCAATGTTTAGTCCAGGAACTCAATATGTACTAACTGTATTAGATAAAGAGAATTTTGAAGGGTTTTGCTGGTGGCTCAGATAGTAAAGAATCTGCCTGCAATTCAGGAGACCTGGGTTTGATCCCTGGGTTGGGAAGATACCCTGGAGAAGGGGATTGCTACCCACTCCAGCATTCTTGCCTGGAGAATTCCATGGACAGAGGAGCCTGGCGGACAGAGGAGCCTCTTTGCAACCCCTGCAGTCCATGGGGTTGCAAAGAGTTGGACATGACTGAGCAATTTTGCCATCTGACTTGTTCTGTTCAATGAGTCCTTGAATCTGAATAAATGCTTTCTTCCAGACTCTTCTTTAGGACAAAGACATCTATAGAAGTAAACCAAATGTTATCAAAATTTCAATCACAAAAGCATAGGTCAGCCATATATTTAAAATTATTCTTATATTCTATACCTTTGAGCCTGCTCTAGTGGCTCAGTAGCAAAGAATCCACTTGCCAAGCATGAGACTCAGGATTGATCCCTGGGTTGGGAAGATCCCCTGGAGGAAGATATGGCAACTCACTCTGGTATCCTTGCCTGGAGAATCCCCTGAACAGAGGAGCCTGTGGGGTACAGTCTATGGGATCGCAAAGAATCAGACACGACTTAGCAACAGACAGACTTTATATCACTTACATTTACCACTTTAGTCACAATTCTTTTTAATAACTGGAAGAGACGATAGAAATCATCACTAGCATCTCCCTTATTTTGTAAATAAAGAAGCTGAATATCAGAGAGGTTAACTATTTTTTTCCACTGATAGTCAGTTCAGTTCAGTTGCTTAGTCGTGTCTGACTCTTTGCAACCCCATGGACTGCAGCACTCCAGGCTTCCCTGTCCATCACCAACTTCTGGAGCTTACTCAGACTCATGTCCATTGAGTTTGTGATGCCATCCAACCATCTCATTCTTTGTTGTCCCCTTCTCCTCCCGCCTTCAATCTTTCCCAGCATCAGGGTCTTTTCCAGTGAGTCAGTTCTTTGCATCAGGTGGCCAAAGTATTGGAGTTTCAGCTTCAGCATCTGTCCTTCCAATGAATATTCAGGACTGATTTCCTTTAGAGTTGACTGGTTTGATCTCCTTGTAGTCCATTTTCATTGATAAATTAGTGATAAATCTCAGACTAAATCCAGGACATCTAATATCCTTATTTGCTTCATTTCTTCCATTCCATTTACTCAAAGATAAAAAGATATTAATGTAATGATTAAGAAACTCAATAACTCATTAGTTAATTAATCAAAATAATTTTGAGTGCTCACTGTATGTAGGCGCTATGCTAGGTTCTGGCAATATGAAATGAGTGAGTCACGGTCATGGTTCTCAAAGATACACATGTTAAAGGAGACAGATGTGAGGACAAATAAGCTCCATGATGCAGGAAAAGTCCATCCTAGCCCATGACTACTGATATTAATACAATGTACTTCTGGAGAGAAAAAGTAAACCTAAATTCTAAGAGAGGGATCCAAGTAGTTACTTGAAAGAGGTAACATTTGAGCTGTGTCTTGAAAAATGAAGAGTCTTGCACTCGAGGGTGGAATTCTAGACAACAGAAACAACAGCTCAATCATAAAACACTCATTTTAAAACCACTGTGGGCCAAGACCCATGCTGTGTACTAGAGTACAAGAGGGAGCAAAAGCATCAGGTCTCTGCTTGCGTGCCTCCTCCATTCTATTGAGAATTCTAAGGGTTAGCAACAGGGGATTTGTCTTTTTAAAGTACAATACAAATAAAGTCTTTGTTAAGGGTATTTAATTTGGGTCTAGAGAGCGGGAAAGAGGAGCAGGGCTACTTCCTGAGGAAGTGAGACTGAAGTTAAAGCCTAGAGGATGATAGGAGAATTAACTGCCCTAAGTGGATTATGGGGTAGGAAAACATTAAGAGACAATACCACAGTCTAATGGCCCTGAGGCAATAATCTGCTGTGTATAAAGATGGGGGAGGTGGTTTGGACATAAACAATAGGGATAGATGTAGCCTTAGATGGCTTGGATGTGGGGGGCAGAGGTCAAGGAATGCCTGTAAGCAACAGTCAATGAAGCCATTGTAAGATCAAATTTGTAATCTTAAAAATCACTGACTCCATGGGCAAAGCTACAATGTTGTGAGACATGGCACACTCAGGAATTAAAGATAATTTTATAAGGCTGGACTTTAGGGCCTGAGGTGGAGCATCACAGGAACTGCAGGCTGGAGTCAGATCCTGGAGGACGTGTGCATTTTATCCAGCAGGGAATAGGGACATCTTGATTTATATACAGGAGAATAAAACATTCAGGCCACAAGAAGCATGCTGAAAAGACTCATAAGTATCCAGGATATTGCAGTTACTAATACAGATAGTGGATTGACAAGTTTCATAATTATTTTATTATATAAGTTCGAAAGAAAAAATAACCAGTTAACCAGATAGCCTAGTTTCTACTTTCCAGTTATTTGAGGTTTGTTGAGGACCTCAAACTTGGATTCTTTACCGTCTAAGCCACCAGGTAAGCCCTTGGGCATGGCAGAGGAGGGCAACTAAGACCTTATATAATGCTTTGTGTGATGGGCTTTCTGGTAAACTTTGTGTGAGCTCCCAAGGATATGCCTGGGCACATACCAGAACAGTGCCTGCCTATGTGATGAAAACTAGCACTGCCTCTACTTGCTGCAATTTTACTTTGTGCCTCTGGGTGGTAATTACAGATTGTTTGATCTTAGTCAATAAAATAGTATTCAATTTCCCCTAAAGACATCAGAGATGTATTTACTATAGTAAAAACATTTTCCCATGCTCCTATTTGAATTTCAAGCATAAATTTCTACTCATTTAGTTTCCAGCTACTTACACAGGCTCTTTAACATATAGACTAAGTGCAAATTTAAAAAACTATAAGAACATTACTCATGTTTCTGGAGGTGTTCAGTAAATTATTTCTATTCTCATGCTATTGATGAAACTCATGAAGATTAACTTCTTAATCAGTCTACCCTGGCTGTCTCCTGTGACAGTCTATGTTCTAAAGTTGGGATTAAATAGATAATGCAAGAAATACCTAAATTTAGAATTTGGGAGATGTTTAAAAATTCACTGAAACCTTAATGCAGTAATTCTCTCCATCATTTATGTTATAGATATCATGGTCCAAATTCTGACCCTCAGTTCATTATAACCCCTCAGAGTTTCTCTGTAAAACTGGAAGAAATCCTTTTTCACACCTCCTGTGTTATCATAAAGAGGTGCCATTCTATTTAACAATTTATGAGATTTCTAGCTGTAAATGCACTTATAATAGTGGTAGACTTGGGAGGGAAACAAGATCTAATGTTTGTTCAATGATTAAATAATTGAAGCTCATCAATACATTCACAAGGAATAGGAAAGAAAATCACTGTCTGAACTCACTGCCATTGCCACCTTGGAAATGTGAATCAGTTTATATCCTTGTTAATTTGGTGAAATACATAGCTCTAAATTTGAATAGCTTTCTGAAAATAAACAATGGTTTCTGTTTGCTTCATTACACTGTATTGTATGACATGAAGTAGTAGGTTAAATAAATTTGCTTTTTAAATGTAAATGATAATATTATCATATGACCAGTAAAAAAAAAAAAAAAGTATTTGAAACAAGTGAAAGAACTCACGTTTTATGGTCAATGCCTTAAAATTACCAGACTCTATCAAGATTAAGATGATCCTAATAAGTTTGGTAAGAGATATAATTGACATAACTTGTAGTAAAAGCAAATATTCTAAAACTGCATTAGCAATAGTGTTAGGATCTGAACTCATTTGTCAGTATAAAAAGTACTCAGATGCTTTCTTTTTTTTTTTGGTTTTTGAGAAATACAGACTGCATCAAATTGAGAAGTACAGCAGTCCCACTTTGAAATGACATAAAGTAAATTATATATACACATAGTAAGTTAAACAATAGAATAATTGAGTAGTTATAGAACATATAAGCAGAGAAGGCAATGGCACCCCACTCCAGTACTCTTGCCTGGAAAATCCCATGGATGGAGGAGCCTGGAAAGCTGCAGTCCATGGGGTCGCTGAGGGTCGGACCCGACTGAGCGACTTCACTTTCATTCATTGGAGAAGGAAATGGCAACCCACTCCAGTGTTCTTGCCTGGAGAATCCCAGTGGCGGGGGAGCCTGGTGGGCTGCCGTCTATGGGGTTGCAGAGTCGGACACGACTGAAGCGACTTAGCAGCAGCAGCAGCAGAACATATAAGACCACAGAAAAATTGACATCATGATGTAAATGTGATTAAGATAAGAATCCAATTAGCATTAAATACATTAAGTCCTATGAGATTACAAACTACAGAGTGTACTGTTGGTGTTGTCAAGCAAACTTCATAGGGAAGTTAGAAATTAACTAGCTTTAAAGCACTGGTAGGAAATGGGCAGGTGGAAAAGCAAGGCAAAGGCTCTTAGGAAGGGAGAGGTGGAAAAATGGAGGTGAGCATGGAGTAACAAACACAAGGGCAAAGAGGAGAGGACATCCAGCATTAACATCAGGTAGTGACTAAGTCTAGATACCGTCATCTGGACTCAAATATTTCTGAAAGGGAATAGTGGGCAGTGGACTGGAATGTTAAACTGAACAAAATATGGGACGTCTTCAATCAAACTTTTATGGAAAATTTCCACTGAATTGTAGTCTTTCACTTCTCTTGATCTTTAATGGTGCATGGACTTCTGGTAGATTGTGCTAGATATCTTTAATTTCCTGTTCAATCCATCTTTTCGTATTCAGAATCAAAATGTGGAGCTTGACACGAAGCTGACTGTTGCAAATGAAGAGTGCAGACACCTATGACATCAATTTCTGGAATGTGTGTCTCAGATTATCTTTTATCTGTCTACTGGGCATTTATACATTGAAACCCTGTTCCTTCTTCCTCTAAACAGGTCAAAAATGAATATTTTCTCCAATCTTGATGCACATCTTCCCTGTACTTGTCAGAGGTCCTGCAAGGCAGTTTTATCATTACAGCTGCCTGGGCTCTTCTCCCGTATATAAAATGGCACTGTAATTAATCATGTATGCAAAGGGGTGCTATCAATAACTTTATGGGTACAACAAATATAAACAGGATGTTCCTGGGAAACCAGGATTAATGGGCACCCTATGCAATCTTTCTGTCATTAAATTCTGCTGCTGCTGCGTCACTTCAGTCGTGTCCGACTCTGTGCGACCCCACAGACAGCAGCCTACTAGGCTCCTCTGTCTCTGGGATTCTCCAGGCAAGAACACTGGAGTGAGTTGCCATTTCCTTCTCCAATGCATGAAAGTGAAAAGTGAAAGTGAAGTCGCTCAGTCGTGCCCGACTCTGCAGACTACCAGGCTCCTCCGTCCATGGGATTTTCCAGGCAAGAGAACTGGAGTGGGGTGCCATTGTCTTCTCCAGATTAAATTCTGACAATTCTTTAACTCTCTTAATTTTTCTCCCTTTCTTTTCATTGTTTCTGCCCCATTCATACTCTGTGTTCGATAGCCCCCTCCTCACTTTCTTGCTAGTGGTAAAGAACCTGCTTGCCAGTGCAGGAGACATAAGAGACATGGGTTCAATCCCTGGGTCAGGAAGGTCCCCTGGAGGAAGGCACAGCAACACACTCGTCTTCTTGCCTGGAGAATCCCATGGACAGAGGAGCCTGGCAGGCTACAGTCCATAGAGTTGCAAAGAGTTGGGCACGGCTTAATTGACTTAGCATGCACACACACTTTCATGCTCAGTTCTGATAAATATACCCAGAGTTCCATTTCTTGCACCACCTCCTTGCTCAAGAACCTATAGAGAATCTATAGCATTTCTCCCCAAAGAATAAACTATTCTTTTTAGCTTTTTAGGACCATTTTGATCTGCATCTATCTACTTCATGTTATCTCCTAAGCACAAAAATAGATTCCCCAGAAGTATCCCTCTCCTTTTTCTTTTTTTATGCCTTTGCAAATGTTACCTGGACATCCTAGGATGTGCACATCTAACCAGCATGGCTTTCTCTGTTTTACTTCTAATCAAGTTGCTGTATAATCTTTAAGATTTGGATCAATGCGACTTCCTTTCTTAGAGCCTGCTCTGATATGGAATACTCCCCCAAACTTCTTGATAACCTTGCATCTAAATCCTTGATAAACCACTCATCTTTTGTACTCACACTCCTTTTTGCTATCACTGTTACAGATTTGAGTTCCTAAACAAATTTCTTTAGCTCAATTCTTAATTCCTTGACTGTACAGAATAGGGTGCCATGTTATTCACATAAAGCATGTTTTCAAATATATGAGATGAAATATGTCTTTCCAATGAAAATCACTCCTGATTCCCCTGATGCCTGCTGTCCTTTTGGCCACTTTTAGAAAGCAAAGCAAGTTAAAAGGAAAAAAGAAAAAGAAAAGCACCTGTTTATTATGGCATAATTATCTACCTGATAAAATCTAAAGCATTGCTGTCCTCTCCTTGGGCCTCCTTGGTAGCGCAATTGGTACAGAATCTGCCTGCAATGCAGGAGACCCAGGTTCGATTCCTGGGTCAGGAAGATCCCCTGGAGAAGGGCATGGCAACCCACTCCAGTATTCTTGCCTGGAGAATTCCATGGACAGAGGAGCCTGGCGGGCTACAGTCCATGGGGTCTCAAAGCACTGGACAAGACCAACTAACAAGTGCAACTAACACTTGCACTTTCTTCCTCTCCTTACTAAACAAAATAAATAAATTCCAACAAAGGGAAATATTAGTGTTTTTTATTTGTCTGTTTGTCTTAGAAAGACAAATAGTTTGCTTTCCTATGCATAATAGATTCATATATAACAATTTGCTGATGGAGATTATTCCTGGTGCAATTTATTTATTTATTTATTTTTATTTTTACTTTATTTTACTTTACAATACTGTATTGGTTTTGGCATACATTGACCTGAATCCACCACGGGTGTCCCGGTGCAATTTAAACGTGGCATTGTTCCCCATGCTTTTATAGTATTCTACCTTTCAATCTGAATGCTTTATGTAAACCTAGAGCTAGCAACAGAGTCTCTGCTGGGTCCTCCCTTTGACTCGCTGGCCTGCTGTTTACCCCCAGCTTCTTCTGTCCAGTCACAGTGGCTCTTTTCCTTGTTGTTGTTATTGCTTTAATTTATTTTAATTGGAGAATAATTGCTTTACAATATTATGTTGGCTTCTGCCATACAGCAACATGAATCAGCCATAAGTACCCATATGTCTCCTCCCCCGGAAACTCCCTCCCACTCCATACCCCATCACACCCCTCTAGGTGTCACACAGCAGCAAGCCGTGCTCTCTGTGTTGTAAAGCAACTTCCCATTAGCTATGTGTTTCATACACGCTCATGTATATGTTTCACTGCTACTCTCTCAATTCGTGCCACCCTGTCCTTCCCCTAGTGTGTCCAAAATCTGTTCTATGTATCTGTGTCTCTATTCCTGTCCTGCAAATATCTTGAATCAATGTCTGTGATACACAGAATTGAAGGTGACTCAGAAACTAAACTTCGGGGAAATGGGAGTCACCTTGCCAGGTTACTATGAGGCCAAGACCAGCATGGCTCCTTCCCAAAGTTTTAAGGTAGGAAAATAAGGAAGACCACCTTGCCTTGCTCTTTCTTTCAACTTCTAGAATGTGTCTTACTCCCTGAGTCCTATTCAGGAAAAGAGGAAACTTTGAAATCTCCTTGAAAGACATTTTACCCTATCTAAAACTGTCATAAGACATTTGGTCCACACAAAAATATCCTTAAAATTTGGTCCTGTCTGAAACATCCATAAGAAATGTCATCCAGGCCAAAAGATCTTCGAAATTTGGTCCTATTCAAAACATCCATGAGCATATTTGGTTTATCTCAAATGGTTTTCAGTTCAGTTTAGTCTCTCAGTCGTGTCTGACTCTTTGCGACCCCATGAACTGCAGCACACTAGACTTCCCTGTCCATCACCAACCCCCAGAGCCTACTCAAACTCATGTCCATCATGTCAGTGATGCCATCCAACCATCTAATCCTTCCCAAATGGTTTTAGGAAAAAACAAATATCAAAGACGTTTTGACATGGGCCAAATGTCACTTGGACACTTTATATAGGACCACATATCTGCCAACCTTGATATTCTAGTTCTGATTTTCATTTTCTTTTTCCTATTCCCTGGGCATGAAAAGGGGATAATCTTCACCCCTCTCCCCCGATATCCTTCTTCTTCCTGATTTAAACAGAGGACTGGGCACTTTAGAAACTGGAGTCCCCATGTTTTGGCCCTTGGCATGTTAAAAGAGACAGCACATCCTCCCTACACAGGAAGTCAACCTTTCATCACTATTGCCTTACAAAGAAGCTAAGTCTCACTCTTCTGTTCTAAACCAGATTTTGCAGAGCTAATTAAAACCCATCACTTTAACATTTGAAAATCAAATATCTGGATTGATGATGCATGAATTAGACAAAATATCTTTTTCTAAATGATAGAAAAAATTCTTCACAAATGTACTTCTGTGTGAAGGCACTGGTTTTCAAATTAAATCCTAATAGTGTATTTACAAAATTATATCTTACATTTTTAGTCATATGTAATATGTGATTATAAAAATGCAAAGCTTAAGCTTCAATGTTCAATGCAGTTACCCTACATATGTTAAAAGAAGTTAAAAATACCAGTTTCCTATATATCATCATTTTAACTGTTGTTACTGTTAATTACTTATCTATTACACCCTAAAATTATTCACTCAGAACAATGACATTAATAATATACTGCTGGAATTTTAGGAAATAAAAGTAGCATGCTGACTCTTTCTTTATTATCTCTTTTCCTTTTAATTCAAAGCTCATTCATTCAGCATTTATTAAAAAACCTACTTTGAATCAAACCCTTCACGGGGTGGAGCAACAGAGACAAAAGATAACACACAAATTCTCTACCAGGGGCATTCACATATTTATTGCTTTTGCTACAATCCTCTTCACTTTTACTTAATTTCACAATATAATAGCTTCTCAAATATATAGCTGGTATTTCTCTATATGAGTACAAATGAATAGCAGAGTCTAATAGAAGTCATTACCGAGAGAAATGCACCACACTTTATTCATAAGTTCCATTGTTCATTCAAATTTTTATGTGTTCATTTGTTCAGTCATTCACTCAGAAAATGCCATTAACCAGTAACTGTGGGTTAACTGCCACAGTTGACTTCTGGGCATAAGCCATCTATGTTGGCCTTCAAAGTAATGTCAGTCTACTGACTTAGTGTACACGATAGCCCCATAATAAAGGAGTATGAGTATGATGCAAGGAAGGAGGGGTGGTTGGGGTAAGGTAAGAATCCTTCACAGTGGAATGGATAATAAGAATTCATGTTGAAGGGATAGAAGATGATAAAACATTGAAGTGGGAAGGGCAGTCTTGTTCAAGTGAAATGTATACACAGAGGCACAGAGGCTGAGAAAACATAACTTTTTCTAAGCCTGGAATGTAGAGTATGTCAAAGAGTCTAGTGCAATTTTGTTGAGCATAAAAATGTGCCCAATGAAAGCATGGTATTTCCTAGCCTTCTCTTTGCAAATAAAGGTGAAGAATGGCAGCGCAGTCCAGGTCTGGTTAATGAGAGAGTTAAAAGTATTCCTTGAGGAGCAAGGCTGCAGGCAAACTCCTTAAAAGCAGAGAAGGCTCAGCTGGGGTGAGCCTTTTGCCCTTTCCCCTTCCTATTCTCCCTGCCTGGAGTGCAAACATGATGCCCAGAGGAAGGAAGATGCCCTGTGACCACAAGGCAACCAGCAAGTGCTGAGAATGGCTGAGCAGAAAGCTACAGCCCTGAGACAAGAGAGGACAGCTCTGTGGACCCTGCACAGTCTGTAACAGACTTCTCACCCCGAGAGGGGAAATGCCTTAGGTAATTATAGTTACGCCACTGGTTTTCAGATTTATTTTACTTGGGCAAATTGATGGTGTGAACCTCAGTGAACTAAATGAAGCCAACCATAAGGAGCCCTGCATAGCTATAGAGTTTGAACTGTGTTTGGCAAAGATTCTTTTTTTTTTTTTTTTAATTTAAGAGGAGATCAGTTTATTAAAAGACCATAACCTCTTTAAATCACAACTGGGAAACCAAGTAGTTCGTGATGGCCGAGCAGAGATGCCAACACATACATTTTTCCTCTTCCTGGTTCTAAATGTCCACCAATACGTTATTTATCTGAACTCTTTGTGTTATTTTTTTGGTAGAGGTTCTTAAATTCCAGTAGATTTGAGAATCACTGACAGTATCTAATAAACACGCACATTTCTGAGCCATACCCGCACAAATTTGGGGTCCAGCTGTCTAGGTGGCACACAGGAATTTCAACTTTAGTTTCTAATGCTGCTTCTAAGGCCACATTTAAACAAACAGAGCAAATCCCACAAATGACAAAAGAAATAAAAATCCTCTCAAATGTGTGGAAGTGGAGCAATTCATGCATTTGAGGCACAAGGAAGCCTTTTTGTCTTTCTCTTCCTTCCTATTTTCCTACTACTCATGGGGAAACAGAATTGCTACCTGCAGTTAACAAAATCCATATCTATGACATTTATGTTCAGGCATAAAATTGATGAAGAAGGATTTTGTTTCATTTGGCAAACCCTTAACTAGTGCTTATCATACCATAGGTACTCTTCTTAGAACTTAAGAAGTACTAACTCATTTAATTTTTATGAAATTCTATGTGGTAGAAGCTACTATTGGGCTTCCCTGGTAGCTTAGCTGGTAAAGAATCCACCTGCAATGTAGGAGACACTGGTTCAATTCCTGGGTTGGGAAGACCCCCTGGAGAAGGGATAGGCTACCACTCTACTATTCTTGGGCTTCCCTGGTGGTTAAGATGGTAAAGACTCCAGCTGCAGTGCAGGAGACATGGGCTCAATCCCTGGGTTGGGAAGATCCCCTGGAGGAGGGCATGGCAACCCACTCCAGCATTCCTGCCTGGAGAATCCCCATGGACAGAGGAGCCTAGCAGGCTTCAGTCCATGGGGTTACAAAGAGTCAGACATGACAGAGTGACTAAGAACAGCAGAGCATCGGAACTACTATTATCCCAGCTCATAGATGGGAAAACTGAGCTACACTGATGGTAAACAGCTAGGTCACACAGCTGTTCAGTGACTATGCTGCATCTCTAATCCTTGACCATCACAGACTTATTATTTGCAATTCCAACTACTTGTGAGAAGCCACAGAATTTCCATGATTTATTCAAGTATAATGAGAATAAAGACATTACAACCATATGGCTCTTTTGAGACATAAACATCTGGAGAAACTAAGATCTTGTAATCAAAGCATCTAGCATAAATTGTATCTCATGGGCTGTGATGTTGTTTGTGATAAGCAGGTTAATTTGCTAGTCTAGCTAATCCCCAAACATCTGTTTCTTAGTTTCTTAATTTCTAGGTTGTATGAATTTATAAACACTTAAAGATTGGGAGCTGTAACCAAAGTAAATATTATGGGTCTACAATAGCATTTCCACAAATATTTTTTCTCTTGAACATTTGTTCCCCAAGATGCTAGGTAGCAGGCTTCTTATTTAAATAAATTTGGGAAATATTAGGCTGTGCAGAGTCTTTTTTATTGGAGTATAATTGCTTTACAATGTTGTGTTTCTACTGTACAATTAAATGAATCAGTTATATGTACACATATATCCCTTCCCTCTTGGATCTCCATCCCACCCACCCTATTCCACCCATCTAGGTCATCACAGAGCACCATGTTGATTTTGCTATGCTTTATAGCAGGCTCCCAACTAGCCATCTATTTTACACATGGTAGTGTATATATGTCAATCCGAACCTCCCAATTCATCCCACCTTGCCATTTACCATCTGCGCCTACATGTCCCGTATCTACATCTGCATCTTCATCCTTGCCCTGGAAATAGGTTCATCTGTACCATTTTTCAAGATTCCATATATATGCATTAATATATGGGATTCCCTGATAGCTCAGCTGGTAAAGAATTTGCCTGCAATGCAGGAGACCCCAGTTCAATTCCTGGGTCAGGAAGATCCCCTGGAGAAGGGATAGGCTACCCATTCCAATATTCTTGGGCTTCCCTGGTTGCTCAGCTGGTAAAGAATCTGCCTGCAATGGAGAAGACCTGGTTTTGATCCTTGGATTAGAAAGATGCCCTGGAGAAGGGAACAGCTACCTGCTCCAATATTCTGGCCTGGAGAATTCCATGGACTGTATAGTCCATGTGGTCGCAAAGATACACAAGAAAACCATAATTCAAAAGGACACATGCACCTCAGTGTTCATTGCAGCATTATTCTCAATAGCCAGGACACAGAAACAATCTAAATGTCCAACAACCCATGAGTGGATAAAGAAGATGAGGTACATATATACAATGGAATATACAAAGGCGTTACTACAGGAATTCAGTCAGTTCAGTCGCTCAGTTGTGTCCGACTCCGCGACCCCATGAATCGCAGCACGCCAGGCCTCCCTGTTCATCACCAACTCCCGGAGCTCACTCAGACTCACGTCCATCGAGTCAGTGATGTCATCCAGCCATAATTATCAGAACCTTAATATGAAAAATCCCACTGTAAATCTGCAAGAGAGAAATACTGTACATAGCATTTGGCCAAAAAGGCCACAGAGGCCTTTTTCTCCCGAGTTTTGAGTCATAGTGTTGTTCCACAGAACACAGTTCTGCAAATGATTCCTACTGTATATGAAAATTGAATACTTTTATCTTGTTCAGATAGAAGTAATGTTTTTTACAGAACTATTCATAAAAGATTTTTTGCAAGCTGTGGGTATGTGTAATCATGTAGATCACAGACTAAAGGAAGAATAAAAAGAGAGAGAAAATGAAACCTGCTAAATATAACTTTTCTCTCCTTACCAGCACAATAAAAGCTGTTTAATTTCTAAATATTCATAGTGGAGTCACTCAGTCATGTCCAACTCTTTGTGACTCCATGGACTGTAGCCCACCAGGCTTCTCCATCCATGGGGTTTTCCAGGCAAGAATACTGGAGTGGGGTGCCATTTCATATTAGTTTCTAAATTCTTTATAATCTGTTTTAACATTTTGCCCTACAATTTTTCTATTCCGGCCTTTGAAGAGTTCTGTTGTTTTCCCTTTTCTAGTGTTTTATATATTTCCCTGCTTGTTTTTCTTCCTTTAATCATAAACCTGTAACTATGAAACATAGAAATGATAGATTCATCATCTTCATCCAGCCAGTAGACATCTTTTTTCATTATCTGAAGTAAGTACTCTGGAGAAGCAATCTTTATGTATGCAGAATAAAAATCAAATCATATTTTTCTTAATAAGCCAAACAAGCTGAGAAATGCTTCTTATAGAGAAACTGTATGGTAAATAGTAAATAAATATGCCTGAACTTCTATGCTAAGGAAATGCTCTCATTAAAGTTGGTGTTTTACTATTTTGGTTTCATCGAACATGAAACACAATTTTAATAATTTGATTCTGTGAGTGAACTCAAGGCTCTGAAAGGATTTTTGGATTTAAAAAAGGTGCTATAAAGCATTCATTTTGGATATTTTTCAATTAAATATTTCTGATTTTTTTTCTTAAAAAAAATAACATGTCATTTAAAGGTAGTAAAAGACTGATTAAGTCAACTTGTTCAGTCTGGCTCATCTGTGAACTTACCATCAAATCATTTACTTCTCACACAGTCTGATTAAAAATATTTCTCAACTGAATTCAGATTTTCTCTTCTCTTTGGGTAATATGTTTTTAAGGGAATGAAAAGTTATGACCAACCTAGATAGCATATTCAAAAGCAGAGACATTACTTTGCTGACTAAGGTCCGTCTAGTCAAGGCTATGGTTTTTCCAGTGGTCATGTATGGATGTGAGAGTTCGACTGTGAAGAAGGCTGAGCACCGAAGAATTGATGCTTTTGAACTATGGTGTTGGAGAAGACTCTTGAGAGTCTCTTGGACTGCAAGGAGATCCAACCAGTCCATTCTGAAGGAGATCAGCCCTGGTATTTCTTTGGAAGGAATGATGCTACAGCTGGAACTCCAGTACTTTGGCCACCTCATGCGAAGAGTTGACTTATTGGAAAAGACTCTGATGCTGAGAGGGATTGGGGGCAGGAGGAGAAGGGGACAACCGAGGATGAGATGGCTGGATGGCATCATGGACTCGATGGACATGAGTCTGAGTGAACTCTGGGAGATGGTGATGAACAGGGAGGCCTGGTGTGCTGCGATTCATGGGGTCGCAAAGAGTCGGACACGACTGAGCGACTGAACTGAACTGAACTGAAGGGAATGAATATTCCCTAAAATATTTTGTTGTATTATTCTCATGTTACTTACTCTTTTCTGTGTATGAGATAGTATGTGTGTGTGTATTCTTTCTTCCATTTTTATTATTAAAAGTCAGGGCATTTTTTAAAATATGTGAGATTTCTGTCCATTATGTTATATTTTAAGAAAGGAGATGGCTATATACTATTAATATAAATTACTACTGTTCTTCACTCATTTTCAAATATATTATGTAAAAAGGATACAAAGATGAATTAAAACACTCCAATTTACCCAAGGAAATGTTCTATCTTTTGCATAGATAAGCAATTAGAGAATGAAAATCTTATCAATGAAATTATAAGGTGTCCTAGAATAAAGCAGAGTGCTTACTTTTCCAATCTCCTTGAATAAATATTCCCAATCCTCTGTTTTATGATAGAAGAAGATTAAATGAAATCTCAATTTTGGCATATTCTTCATGTTTTCTCTTTTATTTCTGTCTCATACCTCTCTATAGATATCACCAAGCTGTGGTTTCCTAGCAAAAAACAGTCATCTCATACAAATAATTAATCTCCTGAAGTTTGTTGGTGCTCTATTGGAAATGTATCCAAGACCAGTAGGATGAGTTAGGGCATAATGCTAAAAGACCAGAGTCTTATAACCCCAACCAATCAAAGAACAACATATGAAATATCTACTGTGTACTTGTCATGATGGAATCAGTAATTGATGATCTAGGCTAATTTTTCATTGAGATAAATTAGTTACCATTTTGCTTGACCTTAGCTTGGACTTCCAATGAGAGCCAATTGCCTCATAAGTGCACACTCAGAGAACTACAGGGAAATTACTGATTTTACCTGGATTTTTTTAAAGTTTAGATTCAGAATTTGTACTTTAGTCTTAAATCTATACAGTTAATAACTAGAGCTTTGCCTTTCAATGTAATTGACAGCTATTTTTGCACTCAAAATGTGGTTAAGTACAAAGTAAGATTTTGTAAATGTAAAGTATGTACTAAATTTAGAAGACAATACAAAAAAGAATGTAAAACATCTTAACTTTTTATCTGGCTAAATATTGGCAAAATAAAATTTTTTATATATTGGGTCATAAATAAAATATACTGTTAAGATTAATCACTGTTATCTTTTTCTTTTGATTTTTGTTTTGTTTCTGTTTTACTGTTTTAATGAAGCTATCAGAAAATTTTAAGTACTTATGTGACTTGTATCGTGGCTCATGTTATATTTCACTAATGAAAAAGAAAGAGAGTTCCAGAAAATCATCTATCTCTGCTTTATTGACTATACCAAAGCCTTTGACTGTGTGGATCACAACAAACTGGAAAATTCTTCAAGAGATGGGAATACCAGACCACCTGACCTGCCTCTTGAGAAATCTGTATGCAAGTCAGGAAGCAACAGTTAGAACTGGACATGGAACAACAGATTGGCTCCAAATAGGAAAAGGAGTACATCAAGGCTGTATACTGTCACCCTGCTTATTTAATTTATATGCAGAGTACATCACGAGAAATGCTGGGCTGGAGGAATCACAAGCTGGAATCAAGATTGCTGGGAGAAATATCAATAACCTCAGATATGCAGATGACACCACTCTTATGGCAGAAAGTGAAGAACTAAAGAGCCTCTTGATGAAAGTGAAAGAGGAGAGTGAAAAAGTTGGCTTAAAGCTCAACATTCAGAAAACGAAGATCATGGCATCTCTCATCACTTCATAGCAAATAGATGGGAAACAGTGGAAACAGTGGCTGACTATTTTTGGGGGGCTCCAAAATCACTGAAGATGGTGACTGCAGCCATGAAATTAAAAGACACTTACTCCTTGGCAGGAAAGTTATGACCAACCTAGACAACATATTAAAAAGCAGAGACATTACTTTGTCCACAAAGGTCCATCTAGTCAAGGCTATAGTTTTTCCAGTGGTCATGTATGGATGTGAGAGTTGGACTATAAAGAAAGCTGAGCACCGAAGAATTGATGCTTTTGAACTGTGGTGTTGGAGAGGACTCTTGAGAGTCCCTTGGACTGCAAGGAGATCCAACCAGTCCATCCTAAAGGAGATCAGTCCTGAGTGTTCATTGGAACAACTGATGTTGAAGCTGAAACCCTAAAACTTTGGCTACCTGATGCAAAGAACTGACTCATTTGAAAAGACCCTGGGAAAGATTGAAGGTGAGAGGAGAAGGGGATGACAGAAGATGAGATGGTTGGATGGCATTACCGATTAAATGGACATGAGTTTGGGTAAACTCCGGGTGTTGGTGATGGACAGGGAGGCCTGGCATGCTGGAGTCCGTGGGGCTGCAAAGAATCAGACACGATTGAGTGACTGAACTGAACTGAATACATTTAACTTCCAAATATAGAGCTGTATATTTCACTAGCAGTGTTCTAGAGTGTGCTTTGTTTATAAGGTATTTGAAATAGTACTATTAATTAATACTTTTTAGAGGCTGCAAAGTATTGTATGCTGAGTAACTTTAAAGAGACAGTAAAAAATGAGAAATTTAAGTTACATTAGGCTAAAAGCCTTAATTTTTAATGAATTTACCAATTAACTTTGGATAGACCCTAAGAAAACATTTTTTTTTTTTTGGTTCAGCCACAGTCTATTTGTTTACAGAATAAGGATTTTGTCTCTAATTAGAATATATAAGTATCAAGGCACACTTTTTCTATCCTTTTATACATATCCAAATCTCTCAAATTACTGGACTATATCTGATGACATAAAAAATCATCAGGGAAACATCTACCAATATCAAAACTGCTTTGAAAGAAATCAAATAAAGAATTGTATACACCCTAAAACCAAACCACAAGGAAAGCTTTGGTTGCTACATGACAGAATTACTACAATTAGTTATTTTTTATACCAAGAAAATATTTTATACTCAGAAACAATTTTTAAAAATAGCAAATTGAGACACTTGATGTAAAGTTCAATTAATGTAACAAGTTTCAAAAACCCAAATATACATAGGATTGTTTTAGGTGGTGAAGATGTCTAGTTACAGAAATGGGAAAATGATAATAAAGTGCAAGATATCAAGCAGTGTTATAACATGATGCCATTTACTAATGAGTTCAGAAAAACAGAAGCAACCTCAAGTTGTATCAGTCCAGCAATGGTTAACAATGGTTATCTCTGTATAGTAGAATTACAGTTCAAGCAATTTTTGTTTTATTTTGCTTTTGGTATTCTTTTTCATTGTTTATCTGTATTTTCTAGTTTTTCAAAAGCATGTATGTAATCAACATATGATTTTAAAAAATAATATGACCTGGAATAGGCCTTACAAGAAGAAAAGAACTAAAACTTGCGAGGGGAGCCATGTAAATGGATAATGAGAGGAGCACCAGGCATTGGCAAAAGCAACCTGAGTAAAAGAATGCTGTCACAGCTTCACAGTATCCCGACATTTGGAGCCAAGTAGCCCTCTGTTCAAATATAAACCCCAAACTCTGATCATGGACAAGGTTCTTAACATCTCCAAGGCTGTCTGATCATAAATCTTACCTTGAAGGCATGTTGTGAAAATTACATGACATGGTTACGAAAAACAAGTAGGATCATGCTCCTCATTAGAGTCAATGGAAACAAATGAGGAGGAGGCTAATGTAACCTATAGTGTGATGGATATTTCACTCTTCACCAAGGCCAGTGCCTTCCTGCGCTCAGTCTGAAGTTCCTGCCACCACTGCATAGCCAGGGCGGGAAGGAGCAATGGAAAAATCAAGAGGATACACCCTTCAACTCTAGATTCCTGTCCAAATGCAAAACTCCAGCTAAGTGTCTAAGAATAATCCCTACCTTTTACTCCCTGTTTAGGTGAACTGTTTCTCCCTTTATTTTAAGAAACAACTCATCTAACTAATGGATACAGACTGGTTTTATGTCTGCTACTTTTATGGTGGGTCAAAAATGAACTGACAGTATGACAGAGGCCAACACAATATTGTGAAATAAATAATTCTTCAATTAAAATTAAATAAATTCATTTTTTAAAAAAGAAATGAACTGATGGAGCCAATGAACACATTGACATTCTGAGTCCAAGCAGGAGTGGACAACTTGACGGGAAGGGAGCAAAATCTGAAGGTGCTCAAAATATCTTAGATGATTTTAAAAGAGAATTATTAATAATAAGGAGAAGGTAGGTCATTCGCCCCTGGAATTTTTCTCAAATCTAAATATTTATACACCAAAAAATTTAAAAAAAATTATGATTCCATGATTATGTTGGTACGTGATTCAAGTTTTTAATCTTTACAAAGTTTTTATTCATTAACTATATATATGCTTAAAATGTTTTAGTCATGTTGTTGCTTTTTGGTGTGTTTCTCTTTCATGGTGTGGTATGCCTTTGCAAGTTTCCTTTCACATGCTTTCATAGCTGGTCAACTCCCATCTGCCTCACAGGGTTTTTACCAGATTAATGTCTTTAGACTGATTATGGTCAAAGTTTGCAAATCTAGAAGGCACTTTTCTTTTTTAAAATATCTTTTCATATCCTCTTAATGGGGACCTAATTTCTGGATTCTAAACAAGCAATCTCATTTCCCTTACTTCTAAGTGCTCAAGGGACCAAACCTGTAATACTGATTATTGATAAATTATTGAAGAACAAAGGATAGTCTGACTTTCACCTACTGTGCTGTTGACTTTAAAGTTCAGATGCAAAGATGATTTATCTTTAATTTAGAATGTTCATATTTATAAACTAGGTTATGATATTTTCTTCCTTAGATGAGAATATGTAAGTTAACAAATTAATAGATTTATTAACAGTTTAATAAACTTGTCCCCTTTTGACATTTGGAGTCTTAGACTTTATCTTTAAAGTATAACCTACCCTTTTAGAGCTAGGGCAGAGAGGAGAGTTTAATTTAGTAGTAAAATGAAAAAAACATTATGTAAAAATCAAATTAGAGATAGAAAGATTTTCTAACCTTTCAACAGCAAGTAGAGCGTCACCCTGAAGAAACCTTGGCAAATTTGTATGACAAGTCTACAATTAAGAAGGAAAAAATAGTAAATTCTGCCCTAGTTCACACACACACACACATTCCCTGTGCTTCCTCTGTCTTTTAAATGATTCAAATTTTCAAAAGGAAATGAAATGACAGAAATGATGGATATAAAGTGGTAGAGCATATTTTCTTCAAAGGTACTAATAAAAGATCTGGTAATAATTTCATTACTTAAACTTATAAAAGGACATAATTTTAAATACAGTTAAACTAATGAGTGCTAGAATGACACAGCCCAAAGAGATAGCCCTCTAAGTTGATTTAAGGAAGGAATTACCAGATCCTTCCTTTTCTTTTTTTTCAGTAGATAATTTAGCCCCAAATGAATTCATTGCTGGTCCCAGATTATTTATAGCTTTATTATCTACCCCCTTCCTACCCCAGAGAGTCTGGACACTCTGAAGTCCCTGAAACATGTCATCATTGATACAAACAAGCCCCTGCTCACTTTCAGTAATTTTAGTCCCCCCTTTCTCTTCTAATCTCAGTATGTTTTCCTTCTTTCTTATTCTGTGCATGTTTGGTCCTAAGTTGTATCTTTTTGTGACCTCATGGACTGTCGCCTGCCAGGCAATTTCCCAGGCAAGAATACTAGAGTGGGTTGCCAGTTCCTTCTCCATGGGATCTTCCTGACTCAGGGATTGAACCCCTCGTTCTTACTGGCTTCACCCTACTGTATCTGATATACGAACTTGGAGATACAAGTATTATTGAAAAACATACAGTCTATGAAAGTTTTGATGTTACAGATGTTCTTTCTTCCTTAATCAACACTGTGTGTCTTGGATTTCCTCATGTGTGGTAGACTAAACACAGCAATAAGGTTTTGGACATTCCTCCCATCCAGAGAGGAGGTCATGTCCTAACTTTGAATCTGGTGAGCTCTGTGAATGCTCTGGCTAATAAGCTATGGCACAACTGAAGCTGTCTTAGCTTCAGAGCCCAGTCCTTAAGAGACTGACTACTTCTACTTCCTGCCTCTTAGAATACTGACCCTGAGATACCATGTAAGAAACCCATTACCTTGAGATCACCGTGCTGGATAAGCCACATGCAGGCACTCCAGTTGACAATCCCAGTCGAGACCAGTCTTACAGGCATCTTTACCAAGTACCAGGCATCAGGCATGTGAATAATCTTGGGTGCTGAAGACCATCCCTTCCTTCTCCTAAATATCAGTTGGTCACCCCAGCCTAAAGTTTTGTAAAGTAGAAGAATCAACCAGTTGAGTCTTGCCTAAATCCCTAACCCACAAAATTGTAAGATAATATTATAAATGGTTGTTTTAAGTCACTACATTTGGGATAGTTTGTTACTCAACAACAGATAACCACAACAACATGCTTCTACAAGCACTACTACTTAATAATTTCTGACTGCTATGTAACGTAGTTTTATGTCTGCTTTTATTCAGGAGTTCTAATTTGCATCAATATAGGTATTATATTATACCTAGTATTTTTTTTTTACTCTGCCCTCTTTGTAAGATCCATCCATGTTGCCATCTGAAAACCTTCACTTTCAAGTGCTAAAATTGAAGCCATGACATAAACTTCCATCTCTTTAGGAGATGGAATAAACAGTATGGTGATACATGTATTAATACATGCTTATCTGTCAACCAATGTGATAATTTCCCCGGGATACATTCCAAGGAGTAGGATTGCCAGATGACAAGATATATACACATTTCATACTACTCAATACTGCTACATAGCTCTTTACCCTTCATTGTGATACCATAAGTTTATACCTCTCATGAAAGAAAGTGAAAGGGTTAGTCACTCAGTCCTGTCTGACCCTTTGCTACCCAATGGACTATAGCCTGCCAGGCTCCTCTGTCCATGGAATTCTCCAGGCAAGAATACTGGAGTGGGTTGCCATGCCCTTCTCCAGGGGATCTTCCTGACAGAGGGATCCAACCCAGGTCTCCTGCATTGCAAGCAGATTCTTTACCTTCTGAGCCACCAAGAAAGACCTAATATTTCTCAAATGCACTATTATATCAAGGGTTGCTACCCTTCTTCCATCTAATTTTGTGTTTTTTGTTTACATTTCTTTTCTCTTTTTTTGTCTTCTACTGGATTAATTTTTCTTCTGCTCATCTCAACATTTTATACTATTTGGTATTCTATGGGCAATTAACATATTAGTTGGGATTCAGTTACAAAGAAAAAAATCCTCTTTAGCTAGTTTTAGCAGGGAAATAATCTAGAGTTTTAATCCTTTATGGATTCACTAGGAGAGCTGAACACAAACTTTGTTCAGTTCAGTTCAGTCGCTCAGTCGTGTCTGACTCTTTGCGACCCCATGAATCGCAGCATGCCAGGCCTCCCTGTCCATCACCATCTCATGGAGTTCACTCAGACTCACATCCATCGAGTCCGTGATGTCATCCAGCCATCTCATCCTCTGTCGTCCCCTTCTCCTCTTGCCCCCAATCCTTCCTAGCATCAGAGTCTTTTCCAATGAGTCAACTCTTCGCATGAGGTGGCCAAAGTACTGGAGCTTCAGTTTTAGCATCATTCCTTCCAAAGAAATCCCAGGCTTGATCTCCTTCAGAATGGACTGGTTGGATCTCCTTGCAGTCCAAGGGACTCTCAAGAGTCTTCTCCAACACCACAGTTCAAAAGCATCAATTCTTTGGCGATCAGCCTTCTTCACAGTCCAACTCTCACATCCATACATGACCACCACAAGGAAAAACCATATCCTTGACTAGATGGACCTTAGTTGGCGAAGTAATGTCTCTGCTTTTGAATATGCTATCTAGGTTGGTCATAACTTTCCTTCCAAGGAGTAAGCGTCTTTTAATTTCATGACTGCAGTCACCATCTGCAATGATTTTGGAGTCCCCCAAAATAAAGTCTGACACTGTTTCTACTGTTTCCCCATCTATTTCCCATGAAGTGATGGGACCAGATGCCATGATCTTCATTTCCTGAATGTTGAGCTTTAAGCCCAACTTTTTCACTCTCCTCTTTCCCTTTCATCAAGAGGCTTTTTAATTCCTCTTCACTTTCTGCCATAAGGGTGGTGTCATCTGCATATCTGAGGTTATTGATATTTCTCCCGGCAATCTTGATTCCAGCTTGTGTTTCTTCCAGTCCAGCGTTTCTCATGATGTACTCTCCATATAAGTTAAATAAGCAGGATGACAATATACAGCCTTGACGTACTCCTTTTCCTATTTGGAACCAGTCTGTTGTTCCATATCCAGTCCTAACTGTTGCTTCCTGACCTGCATACAGATTTCTCAGGAGGCAGGTCAGGTGGTCTGGTATTCCCATCTCTTTCAGAATTTTCCACAGTTGATTGTGATCCACACAGTCAAAGTCTTTGGCATAGTCAATAAAGCAGAAATAGATGTTTTTCTGGAACTCTCTTGCTTTCTCGATGATCCAGCAGATGTTGGCAATTTGATCTCTGGTTCCTCTGCCTTTTCTAAAACCAGCTTGAACATCAGGGAGTTCATGGTTCATGTATTGCTGAAGCCTGGCTTGGAGAATTTTGAGCATTACTTTACTAGCATGTGAGAGGAGTGCAATTGTGCGGTAGTTTGAGCATTCTTTGGCATTGCTTTTCTTTGGAATTGGAATGAAAACTGACCTTTTCCAGTCCTGTGGCCTCTGCTGAGCTGTCCAAATTTGCTGGCATATTGAGTGCAGCACTTTCACAGCATCATCTTTCAGGATTTGAAACAGCTCAACTGGAATTCCATCACTGCCACTAGCTTTGTTTGTAGTGATGCTTTCTAAGGCCCACTTGACTTCACATTCCAAGATGTCTGGCTCTAGATGAGTGATCACATCATCATGATTATCTGGGTCATGAAGATCTTTTTTGTACAGTTCTTCCGTGTATTCTTGCCACCTCTTCTTAATATCTTCTACTTCTGTTAGGTCCATACCATTTCTGTCCTTTATCAAGCCCATCTTTGCATGAAATGTTCCCTTGGTATCTCTAATTTTCTTGAAGAGATCTCTAGTCTTTCCCATTCTGTGAGCTGAACACAAACTTTGTAAGTTTTAGAAACAATTCAGAGAAATTCTCAGTCATTATTTTTTCAAATATTTTTTCCCTTCTAGTTACACTTCTCTCTTCTTCTATGACTCCTGATATTCAACTACTAATTTATCTCCTGAGTTTTATATTTTCCTTTTCTGTCATTTCTTAATGTCATTTAGATAGTTTCTTCCACCAGTTCTTGCACCCTGCCTATGCATTCATTTTCAGCTATATATTTTTTATATACATTCTATATATGGAATTCTGGCTATCATATTTTTCAAAACCATATTTTCACCTTTAATTAAAAAAACCATATTACCAATATCTGGCCTTACTCTTTTGAGGATATTAAAGCTTTTTAAAAATCTTGTTCTCTCTGATCTATTAATCATTTATTTTCTGGCATGAGCACTTTAGTTTGTTGATTTTATTTTCTTTTGTGTGCCTCAGATTCTCCTTATTCTTTCCTTCGTGCTTATATTTCACTATGCATAGGATCTTACAGTAGCAAGTGTGGTATGTAGTCTATGAGATGGTTGCCAGTGTCCCCTGCCTTCAGTATTCTTATACTGTAAAATTTCCTCCTCAAGTGTGGGCTGGACCTCGAAACTCACACCTAATGAGAATATGGCATGGAATGTCATTTTAAAGATCAAATTGGAAAAACACTTGGGTTCTACCCTCTGCTGCTCTCTTACTTTCTTACTCTGATGAAAGTCACACATCCAGTAATGAGCTGCCATGGAGAAGCCACAGAGCAAGACATGGAGGGAGGCCTCTGGCCAATAGTTCATGAGACACTAAATTCTGCCAACAAACACAAAAGGAAGTCAGTTGAGAAGGAGGTATTTTCCCAGCTGAACCTTGAGATAAGACCACAGCCCTTGGACTTTCCCCATGGTCCAGTGGTTAAGACTCTTTGCTTCCAGGGCAAGGGGGCACAAGTTTAATTCCTAGTCAGGGAAGTTTCACATGCCAAGCAGTGCAGCCAAAGCGGTGGTGGGGGTGGGGGGACAACGAAAGCCTTTGTTGACAATTTGAATCCTTATGAGACGTCTTGAGGTAGAGGCATCCCAGCTAAGCCACACTTAAATTGACAACCCACAGAAATTGATAAAAGTATATTGTTTAAGCCACTAAGTACTGGGGTTATTCATTATACAACAATAAATAACTATTTGGAGAAAGAAATGGCAAACCACTCCAGTATCCCTGCCTGGAGAATCTCATGGACAGAGGAACCTGGTGGGCTACAGTCCATGGGGTCATAAAGAGCCAGACACGATTGAGTAACTAACATGCACACAAACACACAAGTAACTATTAGAGCAGGAAAAGAATATCTTGCAAGACAGTGAAAACATGGGCCCCATTTCCCCTTGGGTTGAAGAGGAACAATCTTCAAGAGAGATAGCCTCTGACATTAAAATATGGGCTCAGTGCTCCACCTTGCCATTCCTCTATCAAGCTGCTTTTCTCTTTAGGGACCCAGTCAGCAATTTTGCCAGAATGGTTTCCCTTCCCTACTCCTTTTCAGATGCAATCACCTAACCCCTGGAGTATGTGAAACACTCAAGCACCTGTTATTTTTTAAATTATTAGTATTTTGATTATTTTATTCATTTTTAGTTTTTGGCTGGGCCACATGGCAAGTGGAAACTTAGTTCCCCAACCAGAGATTGAACCTATGCTCCCTGCATTGGAAGCGTGGAGTCTCAACTACTGGACCACCAGGAAGTCCCAGAGCACCTGTTGGTCATCCCTACCTCTCCTTCTTTTGCTTTCTCACCCACATGACAGAAGGGCAGGCACTGACCCACCCAAGGAAATGTGGGCAGAGAAAGCTACTTTTTTATCTTACACTGGAATAAAAGTTTGGCCTGTGTATAGCACCTAAGTAATTCTTCTTCAGTATTTCAAAGATGTTGTTTCCTGGCATCCTACCTCACAGCCAAGAAGTCAGATATCACTTTAGTTCTTTCTTCAGAATCATGGAGATATCTTTGGTATATCTTTTATTGTTTTATTTTCTACCTTTTCTATTCTCTCCTTTAGAAACACTGATAGAACAGAAAAGCACATAGACAGTATTATGTCAGAATTGTTGCTTATGTGAAAAAGTCATAATGAATTGCTATAAATTGTAAGGCGATATTTAGGCAGTAACTAATAAAATTTAAAATAAGTTTACAGTTAGATCAAGAAATCACCCAAGAGAATTAGTATATAAGAATACAGGTATAAATACTGAAGCCTTTTTTATGGCAGTAACAAAACATAAGTTTGCCAGTACAAAAATATTTGAAAAATATTATGGCATACATATGCTATAGAATAGTATACAATTATTTATAAATTAGATTTAAATATTAATTAAAGTATTTCCTTTAATATCTGTGAGTATATCCAGTGATAATGTTATGACTTTCATTGTTTTTACAAGAAAACATTAAAGAAAAAAGGAAAGAAGGAAGGCAAGAAAAAGGGAAGAATGTTGAAGATAAAGATTAACTCACAAATCATACCAGGGTTTGAATATCTGGTGCTCTTACATCCTACTCTTGAAGGCACCCAACATTTGCAGTTTCAGACTGTTTTGATAGAATTACACAGATGGGAAAAATAAGCCCCTTCCAAATATTTATCAGCAATCCTATTTCTATAATCTCTTCCAACAACCTATTCAATAGGTAATTATTTCCCTAAACTAGCAGTCCCGATTTTTCTAACAGCCAAGTCTAGAAATAAGTGCAAAAACACTAATACTTAGGTTTTTAAGAAGTGACAAGTTTAAAGTAATATTTAAATTTTATTATATTCCAAGGTGGCTTATTTTCAGTGCCATTTTCTATGACAACTTGCCAAAGTAGGCTCTGGTAATCCTTTAAGTTGGGGCTTAAAATGAGTTTAATAAAGGAAAAATAAGACTTAACTTCAAAATGCCAACTCATTGATAGGAGCTAAGAAAGAGAAGTTTCTCATAAAAGGCATAAGAATGGAGTTTCAGGAACTCTTCAAACCATAAATATTACTTTTATGTTTTTAGAACTTTTTATATCAACTCAGATATAGTCATCATTCTGATATCAAAAACAGAATGAGGAAAAATAATCAAGTCCAGGATTGTACAAATGGAGGAGGGACACTTAAGTGTTTGCAGGATGGAGGGGGTTCCTAAAATGGCAATGTTAGTAGTAAAGTTAACCTATGGGGGGAAAATTGATTTGAACAGGAACATTCCACTTACAAAAATGACCCATGGGGAAACAATCCTCCTACTTAAAAATGAATTGAGGTAAGGTTCTGGAAGCACTGCCATCCACCCTGGCATTCAAGCCCATGGCAATATTTATTTCATCTGTTGGATACTTGGACTAAATGGAATTCACAAGATTGTTGAACTGTAGCCATATATCTAAACAAACAACTGGTACCTTGGCAGGAGGATACAAACATTAAAACATTTTACATCCATCTTATTTGGGAGTTCCACCAAGACAAGAAGAAATTCTGTTTACATAATACCAAAAGCTCAGTAAGAATCCTTTGATAATAACCACGATTATAATAGCTTATATACCCTTATTTCTACCCTCCTTAACTTTCAGCTGTGAAGGAAAAACCAAAAATTATATTTTTCTAGAATCCATTTTTCCTGAAGGCATAAACTGTAAAAACTCAGAGGAGAAAAAAACCCAGTAAAATTAAATTACTAAGATCAGGTCTCTATTCAGCATATTGCAAAAGAAGAATCTTGAACACTGGAAACACACCACTAGAAATCCAACGTAAGGAAAGATGTCTCATGCAGCACTGAATTGGGACATGACTGTCAGCAGATTGATTATTAAAATTGGTTTCATCCTCAACATCCTCTACAGGTGTTGAGACTGTAGTATAACCAATCATAGGGAAAGTCGGCAGATTGCTGGACTTATGCCATCATTCTGAAGGGCAGTGTTCCAGCTGTGAAATATATAATAAAGACTAGAGCTAGATTTTGGAAAGGGACAACTGGGGAGCTATGTTGCAGGATGAGGTTTTGAAGAAATACTTTTTCCTCAAGAGACAACGTGGGTAAGAATAGAAGTTAATTTTACAGGTCCCATCAAAAGGAGTGGTGTCTTAATAAGGTTTGTGGCAGTGAGTGGAGAAAGCAACATTAATTTCCTTTTCTCATAGAGAGAAAAACAGAAGAATCCAGGAAGCCAGAGCACCCCTGCCTAGACTCAGAAGAACCAGGGACTGATGGGGGGGAAAGTTGATAGATTCCTGATTCTAATGGATCTCTGGCATTTTCAGCAGATGTGATCTGTTTTGTGAATAGGAACCTCACCTTCATCAATTTCCACCTGAACCACATAATGATAAGGAAAGTAAGGAGTCATTTTTACAAGAGGATTCTCCTTTCATTTTTGTCTGATATGGAAGTGAATCCAATTAACTATAATCATAAACCAACTCAATTTTAATTATTATTAGCATTTTTCCTTCAGAAACAAATGTATCCATTGGCTGCCATAAGCAAAGCAAGTTTTCAGTGGGAACTTTCCTCTAAAATGATCAAATTATTCAATTATCTGATAAACAAATATTTATTAAATTCCTACCATGTCCCACCACTTCATAGCAAATGGGTGGGGAAAACAGTGGAAACAGTGACAGATTTTATTTTCTTGGGCTCCAAAATTACTGTGGATGGTGACTGCAGCCACAAAATTAAAAGATGCTTGTTTCTTGGAAGGAAAGCTATAACAAACTTATACAGTGAATTAAAAAGCAGAGACATTACTTTGCCAACAAAGGTGCGCATAGTCAAAGCTATGGTTTTTCCAGTAGTCATGTATAGATGTGAGAGTAGGACCATATAGAAGGCTGAGTACCAAAGAATTGATGTTTTCATATTGTGGTGCTGAAGAAGACCCTTGAGAGTCCCTTGGACAGCAAGGAGATGGAACCAGTCAATCCTAAAGGAAATCAACTCCGAATTCCAATTCATTGGAAGGACTGATGCTGAAGTTGAAGCTCCAATACTTTGGCCACCTTATGTAAAGAGCCAGCTCACTGGAAAAGACCCTGATCCTGGGAAACATTGAAGGCAGAAGGAGAAGGGGGCGACAGAGGATGAGATGGTTGGATGGCATTACTGACTCAAAGGACATGAGTTTGAACAAACTCCAGGAGATGGTGAAGATCAGGGAAGCCTGGCGTGCTGCAGTCAATGGGATCACAAAGAGTCGGACACAGCCCCCTGACTGAACAATAATCACCATGTGCCAGGCATTATGATTTCAGTAAAAATTGTCCTTAAGGATTCTTGGAATGTTGTACTCAGGACAGATGAGAAACTGAAGCAAGTTTCATCTTTGGGAGAAGTTACAGATCCCTCTGTGATATGAGAAAATCTATTGGTCTACTTTTCAGAACCATGCATATATGCTTTTAGTGAGTTGAATTGTGTTTCCCCAAATGACAGCCAAGTCCTAACTTCTAGTACCTGTGAATGTGACCATAGTTGGAAACAGAGTCTTTGCTGATGTCATTAAGTAAAGAATACCAATATAGGGTCATCCTGGATTTAGAGAAACAGAAAAGGAGGAGACACAGAAACACTGAAAACAACAACAGGGAAAGACAGAAGTAGAGATTGGAAGTATGCTACCATAAGCTAAGAAATGCCCGGGGTTACTGGAAGCCACCACACGCTAGGAGAGAGGTGGGGCATGGATTCTCCCTCAGAGCCCCCAGAATCAACCTTGCTGATACTTCAGTTTTAGACTACTGGCTCCTCACACTATGAGAGAATGAATTTCTATTGTTTTTAGCTGCTTGATTTGTGATAATTAGTTATAGCAGCCCTCAGAAACTAATATGATCCTCTTACATACAACATTTCATTACAGTCCAACCCTATGCCTGGACTCCCCAAGGGTCCATGAAGCCTCAGTGAAGAACATCTACATTAGAAAATGTCCAGGGAACTGTGACTCTGAGGGGACTGAGGGAAAGTTACAACTGTATCATTTGTGATAAACATCAACCAGGAACATGTAGCCCGCAGATGAGATGAGTGATGAGAAATGACTCTTGATGACTCTCCTTAAATATTAAAAAAAACCTGTCAAATCTATGAGGCCTCATAGATGGGTGTGCATACAATTCATCATCCAAAATGAGGCATTTCTGAGAGTTAAAAGGAAAGAATATTACTAATTGTGCTGAGCCAACAGATTTATGTAAGCCAAGACTGCCCTGAGCCAAGTAGGGCATATGGTACCCACTGCAAGTAAGATATAGCCAAGGTCAGAGTATGGGGTAGAGAAAGAGAGAGAGAGATAATTTAGCTTGAGACAAGGATGAATTTCTCAAGAAAATAATCCGACCTTTTATTAGATTTGTTCTATTAGAGACTAGGCAATCATTTGGCAAAGAATTTTAAAGGAGCAACATTTTGCTCTAAGGAGAGCTCTGAAGTTACTTTCAAGTTTTTGGCTTTTTTTTTTTTTTTTTTAATCCCTGGCCATGAAGCATGTGGGATTTTGGTCTTACTTCCCCAACCAGGGATCAAACCAGCACCCTCCGCAGTGAAAACACTGAGTCTTAAGCACTGGACCACCAGGAAAGTCCCTGAAGTTACTTTCTAGTCTGAAGTTATATGTTCTCAGATCCTGGTCCAAATTTGAATTTTACCATTTTCAATACATACTCCTGGAATGACAATGTATAAAGAACTGATTTGGAATTCTGCCTGCTATTTTTCAGTTATAAGGTCTTAGCAAGTACATTTGACTACTTTGATCCAAAGTAATATTTATTTCAAAGGACAGTAGTGAGGTTTAAATGAGAAAACACATGTAAAATTCAGCACAGTGTCTGACATATAATAGGTAATCAATAAATAACATTCCTTCTGCCTTAGCGAACTGTAAATATAAAACTACATACATATATTTAACTATGTATGTATAATGAACATATTTGTTATTTAGTTAATGACAGCCCTTGAGTTCTTGAAAAATCATTATTGTTTATGCTTTTAGAGCTTTGGGGGGTGGCAGTGGTGGTTAATTGCCAAGTCATGTCTGACTCTTGCAACCCCATGGACTGTAGCCTTCCAGGGTCCTCTGTCTATGGGATTCTCCAGCCAAGAATACTGGAGTGGGTTGCCATTTCCTTCTCAAGCTTTAGCGGGGGGTAGAAAATGATGTTTCTCACATGTACTTGAGGGGAGGGAGGGAAGGAGGAGGGAAGGGAAGGAAGGAATGTAGGAACAAAAGAACAAATGATCGCACAAATGAATGAATGAGAAGAAAGGGAGAAAGAAGAAAGGGAGGGATGGAGAGTGGGAGGACGTGAAAAAGAAAGAAAAGAAACAAAGACGAAATTTCATAGTGATCCTTTTGTTACACTGAGAACAACTTCTCCATGCTGTTCTCCATGCAGATTTTACCTGGCATCAGAGGGATATAATCTGATCCAGAGTGAAGTGTATAACTAACATCCTTCAACCACCCATGACAATTCCTGTAATGTTCTGAATAGATTAGTATGTGACTACCTCAGATATAGTGCAATGATTCATCCTCAGCTGAAATAAGACATAAAAGCCTTGTGTACAGTCCATTCTGGTTATCCAGAATATGTTTTTTAGCAACTTAAATGTCTATCAGCCAATCTTTAGTCAGCCCATTGCATTTAAGGGCTCTAATGAAGACAATAGTTAGGGGGCATAGATGATAACATTTGTCCTAGTTTTCAGGATCCCCATGAGGATTAAAGGGGATAATGAGTGAATAAGCTTTGAAACCGTAATTGCTATAGACTGGAACATTCTATTAATAATAATGAGAGTCAATAAAGACAACAATTCTGCTGGAAAAAGTCAAGTCTCCTTGGCAGCAGGGACAGGAACTGTATGCTGCTGACCCAGGAGCATGAAGAGGCTCTAGCTCTGCCCTGAAAATGTAGGACATTGGAGAGCACCTGGGATAACTCTGAAGAAGACTCCAAAAGTGGAAAACTCAAAGCTCCATGGCTGTCAATTTGAAAGAGACAAAGGCGTTGATGATTCAAAGTACATCAATATAAAACTCCAAAACAGATAGCTTTTAAGACACAGCAGGCCAAGCATTGATAACCTGCACCAAGTCTGCTACAAGCTGAACAGAGGATGATGTCAAGTAGCAAAGGTCATCATGCAAATGACCACAAGTGGCCAGGGTCCCTGGCACTTTTCCAACTTAGCTAACTGGGACTGACCTCCTCCCCCTACTTCTTCCCATGGACCATGCCCTCAATACAGGATAATGTTTTAGAAAGCTAAAGTGTATATGTTCTGTGTACATATCCCTCCCCACTCATTTCTAACAGGCATCTGGCTTTGTCATTATGGCCTCAAGGATTTGGGCAGAGTCAAAACAGAAGCAGCCAAATGTTAACAACTTTTTCTGCTTTTATTTAAAACAAGATGTCTAGAAGGATTATGCAGGGAAGAAGAAGAATGCAGAGACGGCATTTCAGAAAACTGAGCAATCCAGGATTGACTGAGGAGGGGACAGGGGTCTGAGAGGTCTTGCCCTGCAACCTTGGAGCATCCCAAACAGGGGAAAGATTCCAAAGGGAGTGTGGTAGCTTTTGAGCATTTAGAGAGCCATGATCCTAGGGTCCTCCGTCTCCCTGAAGACAAAGATGCATATGTCCAAGCAGCAGAGCTGCCCAAGCTTAGGGGACCATGAACTTTGAAGAGGGAATGCCCTCGTGATAAATGGCATAGACCAAATATCCAATAACCAGAGGATTCCCCATAGCCTTGAGCTATGTATGATCCAAGAATTTTGCCCAGCAAAGAATGAAGAGTTTGGTGTTTGAATTCAGTTGGTTTAAATAAACAATCTTATGTGTGATCATTTTTGCCCACATAAGTGTAGACATGGCTTTGCTGGGGTGTTTCACTCAGTCTTAGACTTCTCTGATGGTTGACACCTTCACCCTATCCTTTACTCTGAATCAGAACATAGGTGCCTCACTGTCGCAGGTTCCAGCATGGAGATAGTTGTCTGAGGGGTTTTACAATGAGGTGGAAATGCATGAACATGAGGTTGACCTCTCTAGAATACTTGAATCTCTTACTTATGAAGAACATTTACTAGTTTTCAGGATGCATTTCAGATGTTCTATCCCAATCTTCCTTGCTTTTCTAAGACCTAGTTAGGCATTTCCTATTTCTTGTTCCCTGGAAACTTGTGCCTATTCCTACCATGACACTTACCATTATAGGCAACTGCCAATTTGAGTCTCTGTTTCTCTGTTGCTTTACAGGATTGTGTGTGTTTTAAGGGCAGAGACTGAGAGCCTAAACACTAAAGCCTCCATGTAGTAACTTGACATAATAAAGTCTTACACTGTAAATGAATATAATATTGTGAAGGGCACCTTTTACCTAAAGAGTCAATTGCACACTTCTGAGAGGAAATTGACAAATAGATTAGAGCTATGAGGAAAAATGACACTTTGCCAAATGGATTTAGATAGGAAATCCTGTTATTAATGGCATCTCAAGTTGAGGAGATGGTACCCATCTTTTTGTCTAACTTGAAAACCAAAGCTAAACTTCAGAAACAAAAATTCATTATGTTCAGTTCTTAAACATACACTAACCTCAGTAAATGTTCAAAGAAGGAGAGGAAGATGAAATAGAAGGAAGGGGAAGAAAAATATGTACAATATTATGCCCAAATTTTGAACAAGTCAAGTTTCTATTGAATTTGAAAGTTTGGGATGTGGATTTCAAATTTTCAATGAAATTTAACACAAGAAAAACATGAAGTCTGGTAATTAAATCTGAATAAAATTATTTTATAGGTCATATTTCCCAATGCTTATTTTCATTGAATTCTTAGTTCTTAAGTCAATATTATGGATATTTTAAACCTTTTTATTGGCATTCACATGTTATATGGATAATTTTGCTTCCTTTCAACACTAGTGACTATAAAAAGGAAATCTCAGTCTTTTCAGCAACTGATTCTCACAGCACGTTTGTTGCTATTGTTAAAGTTGTTCATTTTCACAGAATTATAAAAAAAATGTGATCCAGGATGAAACCTGGCTTGTAAAGTCACAACTTACAAGTGAATTTTAAACATAGTCTGGAAGATTCTATTCATCCCTTTGTAACATGCAATTCTATGAATCAAATATAAATGTGATAAGTTTAGATCCCTTTTGCAATTGCATCACCAACAAATGGTTTGCTTAAAAATATAGTTGTAATTTTAAAAGCACACATACTTCCATAATCTTTTAATACCCCTTGTGAGGTAGAGCAGAACAAAAAAAGCAGTTTTTTTTCACTTCTGAAAAATACATCCTCTATCAAAATCTTTCTGTTTTTAAACTTTAAACCTTTTCTTAAGCCAATGGCTTTCAGTCTTTTTTATGGCAATTGAAACCCCTTTTGAGTTTAGTCACTAAGTCGTATCTGACTCTTGTGACCCCATGGATTCCACTGTCCATGGAATTCTCCAGGCAAGAATACTGCAGTGGGTTGCCATTTCCTTCTCTAGGGGATCTTCCCAACCTGGGGATCAAATCCAGGTCTATTGCACTGCAGGCAGGTTCTTTACTGACTGAACTACCAGGGAAGCCCCCAAAATTATATTAATTGAGTGAGTGAGTGCATGACTAATTACATGAGTGAGTGAGTGTCAGACTGTAACCCCATGGACCACCCCTGCCAGGCTCTTCTGTTCTTGGAATTCTCCAGTCAGGAATACTGGAGTGGATAGCCTTTCCCTTCTCCAGGGGATCTTTCCAACCCAGGGACTGAACCCCAGTCTCCCACACTACAGGCAGATTCTTTACCAGGTGAGCCACCGGGGAACCCCTTTTAGAATTTTGTTTTCTGCAGGATGGTAACCCACCAAAACAGAAGAATGCAGAGTTACTCTGACTCAGAGTGAATTTGAAGACCTGCAAGTATAGCTGCCTCCATCCTCAACTCATGGCCTCTGAATGGAATAAAAATGGTGCCTGGTTGCTTCAGGGCATTCCCAGTTTCCGCCGGGTGTTTCAGCATAATTATTAATAGCCCCATCCCCTCCCTCACTCTTAAACTGTATGATCACTAGGCCTCAGAAACACTGCCATGGAACAGAAGAGCTGCATAGAAAACAGATGAAAACCATTGCCTAGAACTGATCTAGAAGTCAGATGACAGAACTTCTCTTATTCTTTTTTTTAATTAATTTTTTTTCTTTTTAAAAGACTTTATTATTTTGAATAGTTCTACGGTCATAGCAAAATTGAGAGGACAATACAGAGACACCCATGCACCCTCTGCCCCTACACAGGCATAGCCTCCTCCATTACCAACATCCCCACCAGTGGTCATTTGTTACAACTGATTAAACTTCATTGACCCATTACCACCCCACTTCAACATCAGTGTTCACTCTTGGGGACATCTCTTTCCTTGAGGCATCTCCTCTCCTCATGCCTTGAGGTTACCTTGATTCAGCCATGCCATTCAACCAGTCCATTCTGAAGGAGATCAAGCCTGGGATTTCTTTGGAAGGAAGGATGCTAAAGTTGAAACTCCAGTACTTTGGCCACCTCATGTGAAGAGTTGACTCATTGGAAAAGACTCTGATGCTGGGAGGGATTGGGGACAGGAGGAGAAGGGGACGACCGAGGATGAGATGGCTGGATGGCATCACTGACTCGATGGACATGACTCTGAGTGAACTCCGGGAGTTGGTGATGGACAGGGAGGCCTGGCGTGCTGCAATTCATGGGGTTGTAAAGAATTGGACACCACTGAGTGACTGAACAGAACTGAACTGAACTGATATTACATTCTAGATGATTTTGGCTGTCTAATAGTAAGCCAAAGTTTGTCCAAAATAAAAATCCATCACTCTTCCTACTTATGTACTCAGTCCATACTCAGTGCTTAACCTATATGTAGAGTACATCATGAGAAATGCTGGGCTGGAAGAAGCACAAGCTGGAATCAAGATAGCCAGGAGAAATATCAATAACCTCAGATATGCAGATGACACCATCCTTATGGCAGAAACTGAAGAACTAAAAAGCCTCTTGATGAAAGTGAAAGAGGAGAGTGAAAAAGTTGGCTTAAAGCTCAACATTCAGAAAACGAAGATCATGGCATCTGGTCCTATCACTTCATGGGAAATAGATAGGAAAACAGTGTCAGACTTTATTTTGAGGGGCTCCAAAATCAGATGGTGATTGCAGCCATGAAATTAAAAAACACTTACTCCTTGGAAGGAAAGTTATGACCAACCTAGATAGTATATTCAAAAGCAGAGACATTACTTTGTCAACAAAGGTGCATCTAGTCAAGGCTATGGTTTTTCCTGGGGTCATGTATGGTTGTGAGAGGCGGACTGTGAAGAAGGCTGAGCACTGAAGAATTGATGCTTTTGAACTGTGGTGTTGGAGAAGACTCTTGAGAGTCCCTTGGACTGCAAGGAGATCCAACCAGTCCATCCTAAAGGAGTTCAGTCCTGGGTGTTCTTTGGAAGGAATGATGCTAAAGCTGAAACTCCAGTACCTTGGCCACCTCATGCGAAGAGTTGACTCATTGGAAAAGACTCTGATGCTGGGAATGATTGAGGGCAGGAGGAGAAGGGGATGACAGAGGATGAGATGGCTGGATGGCATCACTGACTCGATGGACGTGAGTCTGAGTGAACTCCGGGGGTTGGTGATGGACAGGGAGGCCTGGCGTGCTGCAATTCATGGGGTCGCAAAGAGTCAGACATGACTGAGCAACTGAACTGAACTGAACTGAACTGAGTCATTAAAGAGGTGGGAGGGGGTTCAGGATTGGGAACTCATGTACACCCGTGGCGGATTCATGTCAAGGTATGGTAAAACCAATACAGTATTGTGAAGTAAAATAAAGTAAAAATAAAAATTAAAAAAAAAATTTGTTAATTTTTACTTCTCCTCACTGCTTGTTCAAAGATCTACTTAGTTTTCTATTTCTATCAATCCTGTTCTCAACTATCTTTCTCCTCTGTGCTTTTTACCTCCACTGTCGCTGTTACTTCTCTAATGAAGGGCCATGCTTGCTCTTGTGTCTTGAGGGGCAAGGCATAATGCCTCTTCACCTTTCAGTTCCTATTTCAAACATCTCATCAATTCCCTTCCTTGCAATTTGCCATCACCTCACAAACCTTTCCCAGTTCCTCTCAGTTTGAAGCAACCTCTCTCCTCTGAATGTCATTACAGTGTTTCACATGCCTCACTTGTGACTCATGCAAATTTTTACTTTCAGTTGTAAGTGTTGGCATATCTTATTTCCTCTATTAGTTTATCAGTTCCTTGAGAGTGGAATTTGTGACTTATCTTTGTGTTTCTGCATTTTAGAGGTCTTTTATGAATGTTTATCATATGGATGAACAAATACAGTGATATACATTGATTTTACTATATTCATTGCTCCAGCCTTCACAATCCGACTGGAATTTTGATATACTACTCACTACCTTCTCAATCAAACAGTAAAATCTACTTCATCTGTCCCAAGCATAAGCTACCATCTATCATCATTTTTACAAGTAACCTAATACAGATCTTTCCCTTTGCTTTCTGCTACTTCTACATGCCCTCCCAGTTTTCAAAACTCAAGATTCTCTTCATCAATAGCTTAATTGGTGAGCCCCATTAAGCAATATCATTACTTCATATCATTTAACCAACCTCTATTCCTTGGTATCATCAACTATTAATGATGCAAATAACACAAAACTAACTCAGTTGTCTATACATGCATTTCTCCCAGAATTTTCTTATAGCTCACCTTTTTGAGTATTTACTATATACCAGGCATTGTTCTAAGAGTTTCACTAAAATAATCCATTAATTTTTTCTAGACTCTCCATAAAACAGGTAATATTCTTTTACAAATTAGGCAACTGAGGCCAGAGAAACAGGAAAGTAGCAGAACTGGGCTACACATACAGGCAGTAAGGTGTCAGCTTCCACACTTGCAGCTACTATGTGTTTCTGCTTCTCCGGGCTTTGTACATGCCAACACCAGGCCTGAGCATGTGGTGTAATAAAAACATGCAGAGTTAGGCAGACCAGGGTGCAAAGTCTACGTCTGCTACTCAATAGCTCTGAGACCTGAAACGTGATATGTAACTGAGTCTTCAGTTCTTATCTGTAATATTAGGAAAACTTTAGTGTTATGAGAACTGAATAAGTCAGGGTATATTTCATCTAGAGGGCCCAGCAGAAGATTTACCATAGAGTCTGTGTTCAACGCACAAAGCAAATCAAAATGGAAATTAGTAATATGAGAATGATTCAAAAACAACCAAAGGGTCAATTGTCATACTGTCTTCACCCTGGCCATAACATCCCCAACATTTCAACTAATGGAGAAAGGATAAGAAAAAAGTTGAGAGCCTGGGATCTGGAGTTGGTTTGTCTAGAAATAATCCCAGATTTACTATACACTAGTTCTGTGAATTTAAGCACATCGTGAAGGGCCCACTCATTGGAAAAGACCCTGGTGCTGGCAAAGATTAGAAGCAAAAGGAGGAAGAAGCAAAGGATAAGATGGTTAGATAGCATCACTGACTCAATGGACATGAATTTGAGTAACTCTGAGAGATAGTGAAGGATAGGGCAGTCTGGAGTGCAGCAGTATTTGGGGTCTTGAAGAGTCAGACATGACCTAGCAACTGAACAACAACCTAACCTCATTAAACTCTAGTATTTTCAACTGTCAATAAGAATAACCATAACACCTATATTAAAAAGATTTCATAAATATATGAGTTGAAACCATAAGAAAAGCCTAGTGCACAATAAGCTGTTATTATTAACTAATTAGATCGTTAATCCCTTAGCTTAAAATGGCTGAAAGGGCTTCTGAGTGATCCTTATGCTTTTAGGAACCTACCATCCTGTATAACATTGCCAGGATCTTCGTGCTAAACAGAATTCTAGATGGCCCCTGTGACCTTAGATTCCTAGTGTTACTCTTATAACGTGGCAAAAGATCTTTTTGCAGATGCAATCAAGGTAACTAAACAGTTGACCACAACATAGCAAGATTTTCCTAGTGAGCCTAATCTAATTACATGGGCCCTTTAAAAGCTGAGTTATTTCTCAGACTGGTGGCAAAATAAAAATCAGAAAGACATGAAATGTGAGAAGGACTCGGTGTTCTGTTGCTACCCTTGAAGTTGGAGCAGGGGCCATGTGAGAAGACTATGGGTGGCTTCTAGGAACAGGGAGTAAACCCCAGATGACAGCCAGCAGGGAAATGGGATTGCAGTCCTACATCTTCAGTGAACTGAATTCTGCCAACATCTTAAATGAGCTTGAAGACATAGTCTTCCCCAAAGACTCCAGATAGGCACACAACCAGTCCAATATCTTAACATCAGCCTTGTGTGACATTGAGCAGAAAACTTAGTCATTCTACTGAACGTCTGTCTTGCAAAACTGTGAGATAAAAAGTGGATATTGTTTTAAGCAACTAAGTTAGTGGCAAATTGTTATGCAGCAATAGAAAATGAACACAATCATCTTTCTGGATGACTGATCCATCATTTTAATGATTCTAATTATTTTTTAATTATTTCTTGTTTTTTTTTTTTAATTTTTATGTTATGTTGGTTTCATTTTAACCCACTGTAAGGACCTTCCAAAGTACTGCACTAATCTAATATTTTCAACTGCATCTCATTTTCACTAGTTGCTCACAAGTAATTGCTCCCATCAAGAGACACAATTCACTAATCTTCCATGTAGCTTTAATTTTCCAGACTTTGCTCTTAGTAAGTGTTCTCACATTGGAGTGCCAAGGCACACCTCCTCTCTCAATTCCTTTGTGGCTTCCATTCAGTGTGTCTGACTGGATCTTAAATCTCTATACAGGGGGGAATGGCGTGGTCCACGGCTTATGCTAATATTTTCTATTTCTGGTCCTTTCATGATGGATTTCCTGACTCCTGATGATGAAAAGGTTTGGTGATGAAGATATGGGTGATCATAATGACAAAAAAGGCTCTACCAACAACCATAGCAGCAATAGCAAAAATCATTTTGTTAAATACTTAGAATGCTGCAAGCTCAGTGTTAAATTCTCTCTTTTACTCCCTTCTGCCAGTCCTAAAAGATAGCTTTTCATAACTTCAGTTCATATAATCAGAAGTTTGAACTCAAGTGGTTTAAATAACCTAAGATTACATGGGTTGCAAAGGATACACACCTAAATATATTTGAGTTAAAAGTCCCTATTTTTAACTAAATTTTAATCTTAGTCTAGTTCAGGTACTAGGAGATATCAGGGAATTTAGAAATAACATCCTATAGTACCTTGTAGCATGACACTGTTTTTAGTTGAATTTAGTTAACATTTATTTAAAATTTACTTATGCCAGAGACCATGCAAGGCACCAGGAACTCAAAGGTGAATAAGCTGCTGTTTCTTAAGAGGTTTACAATCAAGGTAGGATTACTTGAGAAAAAGAGCCTTAGATTTGGACTTAAAGGATGAGTTAGACTGTCGAATGAGAGAAGTGTTCCAAGCAGAGGAAATACAAGTTACAATGGTATAAAAGGAGGAAACAATAAGTAGTTGAGTGAAGACTCAGACAGCCAGCCGAGAGAGAGGCAAGAAGTTGGAGAGGCACACAGTGGTCAAAATCAGAGGGCAGAGTGCACCAAACCCAGATTATACTCAGTGCAGAGGCTGTAGGGTATCTCTGTTGATTAGATTTGAACAAGGTTAGCAATATTAATGAGTAGATAGCATTCACTGCAGTCTGACTATGTTCCTAGCACTGCAATAAGTGCTTTACATACTTTGTTTTCTAACTTTCATCATTACTTTGCATGCTGCATGCTAAGTTGCTTCAGTTGTGTCAACTCTTTGTGACCCTATGGACCATAGCCCACCAGGCTCCTCTGTCCATGGAATTCTCCAGGCCAGAATACTGGAGTGGGTTGCCATGCCCTCCTCCAGGGTATCTTCGTCACCCAGGGATTGAACCCAGGTCTCCCGCATTACAGGCAGCTTCTTTACCAGCTGAGCCACCAGAGAAGCCCAAGAATACTGGAGTGGGCAGCCTATCCCTTCTCCAGAGGATCGTTCTGACCCAGGAATCGAAGCAGGGTCTCCTGTATGGCAAGCGGATTCTTTACCAGCTGAGCTATGCTTGGGAAACCAATGGCCAATTAAATAGCTTTGTTTACATATAATGTACCCTGCGATAATAGTAAGCATTTTCTCACCTAAAAGTGTGTTCTTACAACATACAGCAGTAAGGAGAGAGAAGGAGAGAAAACTTACTTTCCCTTGGATTTAGACTGGATGAATTTGAAATTCCTAAATCTGTATACTTTCCTCTTATTTTGAATAATTTGGTTTAAAATATGGTGTTTTGATGCTTTTAAAGTGATTACTCTTAAAACCACATTGTGTACTTTAAATATGCATATTTGTAAAAAGTCCCCAGACTTTTAACTTTTGGGTTCTGAGTAAAATAAAAAATGAAATAGTTTATTATTTACTCTTTTTGATGATCTGAGAATAAAATGTTCTCATCTCACTTAAACTATTTCATATGTTGCTTTCTTTCTTTATCAGGTAAGAGAGTTAAACTCATATCTCAAATATTATCTATTTGTCTGAAAAAAACACAACTAGAGGCTTGATTAAGACATAATTCCTGCCTTTGATTTACTTAACACCCAGGTGGGATGATGCCATAGTCTCATAAAAAAATAAAACCAAAATGTCATTCAGTTAGAAACACATAACCAAATCATCAGCCATATTAGAATTGAAAGGAGGAAGAGATTTGGAGCAATTGGTGAAGGGTAGAGTGGATACTTGGTCTGGGTCTTTAGGAACAAAACAAGGGCTCCCATTCTCACCACTACTATTCAACATACTTTTGGAAGTCCTATCCACACCAATCAGAGAAAAAAAGAAATTTTAAAAAATCCAGATTGGAAAAGAAGAAGTAAAGCTCTCACTGTTTGCAGATGCATGATCCTCCACATAGAAAACCCAAGCATCTGCCTCCAATGCGGGAGACCTGGGTTTGATCCCTGGGTTGGGAAGATTCCCTGGAGAAGGAAATGGCAACTCACTCCAGTATTCTTGCCTGGAGAATCCCATGGACTGAGGAGCCTGGTGAGCTGCAGTCCATGGAGTCACAAAGAGTCGGACACGACTGAGTGACTTAAAAAAAAAAAAGATGCCAACAGAAAATTACTAGAACTAATCAGTAGATATAGTTAAGTTCCAGGATGTCAAATTTACCTGGAAATCACTTGCATTCCTATACACTAACAATGAAAAATCAGAAAGAGAAATTAAGGAAATAATCCCATTCACCATTTTGAAAAAAAAAAAAAAAGAATAAAATATGTGGAAATAAATTTACCTAAAGAAACAAAAGACCTGTATACAGAAAACTATAGAACAGGGATGAAAGAAATCAAAGATGACACAAATAGATGGAGAAATACACCACATTCTTAGATTGGAAGTATCTTTATATAGTAAAAATGAATATACTATTCAAAGCAATCTACAGATTCAATGCATCCCTATCAAACTACCAAAGGTATTTTTCACATACTAGACCAAATAATTTCACAATTTGTATGGAAACACAAAAGACCCCAAATAGCCAAAGCAATCTTGAAAAAGAAGAATGGAACTGGAGGAATCAACCTTCCTGACTTCAGATTATATTACAGATCTGCAGTCAAGCCACTATGGTACTGGTGCAAAGACAGAAATATAGATCAATGGAACAAAATATAGTCCAGAGATAAATCCACACACCTACAGACACCTTATTTTTGACAAAGGAGGCAAAAATACACAATGGAGAAAAGACAGTCTCTGTAACAAGTCTCTGGAAAACTGGTCAACTACCTGTAAAAGAATGAAACTAGAACACTTACTAACACCACACACAAAAATAAACTCAAAATAGGTTAAAGACCTAAATGTAAAGCCAGAAACTATAAAACTCTTAGGGAAAACATAGGCAGAACACTCTTTGACATAAATCACAACAAGATCCTCGATGATCCACCTCCCAGAGTAACAGAAATAAAAACAAAAATAAACAAATGGACCCAATTAAACTTAAAAGCTTTTGCACAACAAAGGAAACAATAAATGAGGTAAAAAAAAAAAAAAACAGTCCTCAGAACGGTAGGAAATAATAGTAAACAAAACAACTGACAAAGAATTAATCTCCAAAATATACAAGCAGCTCATGCAGCTCACTACCAGAAGAAAGAACAACCCAATCAAAGGGTGAGCAAAAGACCTAAATAGACGTTTCTCCAAAGAAGACATACAGATGGCTAATAAACACATTAAAAGATGCCCAACTTCACTCATTATTCAGTTCAGTTCAGTTCAGTTCAGTCTCTCAGTTGTGTCCGACTCTTTGCAACCCCATGAATCGCAGCACGCCAGGCCTTGTTGTCCATCACCAACTCCCGGAGTTCACTCAAACTCATGTCCATCGAGTCGGTGATGCCATCCAGCCATCTCATCCTCTGTCATCCCCTTCTCCTCCTGCCCTCAATCCCTCCCAGCATCAAAGTCTTTTCCAATGAGTCAACTCTTCGCATGAAGTGGCCAAAGTACTGGAGTTTCAGCTTCAGCATCATTCCCTCCAAAGAACACCCAGGGCTGATCTCCTTCAGACTGGACTGGTTGGATCTCCTTGCAGTCCAAGGGACTCTCAGGAGTCTTCTCCAGCACCACAGTTCAAAAGCATCAATTCTTCGTCTCTCAGCTTTCTTCACAGTCCAACTCTCATTCATTATTAGAGAAATGCAAATCAAAACCGCAATGAGCTATCATTTCACACAGGTCAGAATGGCCATCATCAAAAAGTCTACAAACAATATATGCTGGAGACGGTGTGCAGAAAAGAAAACTGTCTTACACTGTTGGTGGAAATGCAAACTGGTATAGCCACTCTGGAGAACAGTGTGGATATTCCTCAAAAAGCTGGGAACAAAACTGCCATAAAACCCAGCAATCCCACTGCTGGGCATACACCCCAAGGAAATCAGAATTGAAAGAGACACATGTATCCCAATGTTCATCACAGCACTATTTACAATGGCTAGGACATGGAAGCAACCTAGGTGTCCATTGGCAGATGAATGGATATGGAAAGTGTGGTACATATACACAGTGGAATATTATTCAGCTATAAAAAGGAACACATTTGAGTCAATTCTAATGAGGTGGATGAACCTGGAGCCTATTATACAGAGTGAATAAGTCAGAAAGAGAAAGACAAATACTGTATATCAACACACATATAGGGAATTTAGAAAGACGGCACCATTGATCCTACATACAGAGCAGCAAAGGAGACACAGATGTAAAGAAGAGACTTTTGTACTCGGTGGGAGAAGGCAAGGGTGGGATGGTTTGAGAGAACAGCATTGTGTACATCCCATATGTAAAATAGATGACCAGTGCAAGTTCCATGCATGAAGCAGGGCACCCAAATCTGGTGCTCAGGGACAACCCAGAGGGCTAGGGTGGGGAGAGAGGTGGGAGGGGGGTTCAGGATGGTGGGAGATGCTGAGGCAAATGTGTACCCATGGATGATTCATGTTGATCTATGGCAAAAACCATCATGATATTGTAAAGTAATTATCCTCCAATTAAAACAAATAAATTAATTTTTTAAAAAGGATCACGTTTCCTTTGAGAAAAGAAGATGAAAATGAAAGGAAGTGGGCATCATGAATAGCAAGCATGTAATTTTTTCTAAGTAAATACAGGAGACTGATTGTCTAGAAATTAAAGTTTGCCTAAAAAAGTAGATTTTAATATTTGGGTGATACCTGTATCTTTGAGACTGATGAAAGCTATATACTCACTTCATAAAAGTGTACAAATGCAAATACACTGTTACCCTCTCATACAGAAACAACCATTCTCACCATTTTAGTACATTCTAGACCTCCATCTCTGAGCATAGATATACAGGTATATGTATATAAACTACTTATCAAAATTTTAAAATAAATCTTCAAATATAAAATAAAACACAAGAAGACGGGAAGCATTAAAAAAATCTATTTTTTTTAATGTATGTATTTATGTGTGTTTACGTATACATCTCTCCCTCTCCACCAAGACTGATGTGTAAGTTTGGTCATTTGCAGCAATAGATTCAAGTGCAGATACTGGCATTCATTTCTGAACCAGAAATACTATTATATTCAGAATTATTTTATTAGAGAAAATGTTTATTCCTCTGAATATGTTTGTCTTTTCAAAATAAACATAGCTCTTTTTCTTAATTATACCTAAGGAAAACTATGTGCTCATAGTAAAAATTTCAACCAATACACTAAAGTCCAAGAAAGAAAGTGAATATTCATGTAGAACCCTACCAACAATGGAGGGGCTGTTGAGCAATGGAACAACATAATTAATATAGTTCTCTAATTGTTATTGCTATGTCAGATGAACTGGAAGAGAAAAAGCCTAGAAGCCAGGAAACCAGTTAGACAACCATGCTAAGATTGATAAATAGCTAAGGTTAAGAGGAAAGCTATCACCAGTAGTGACGATGGAAGTCAAGTTGTGTTGCGTATCTAGCTTGAGCAAAGCACTGTGATGGATGTACTGAAGAAAATTTTAAAAACATTCAACCTGTGCCCTCTAGGAGCTCAACTTAGTGGAACAGACTGGGTCACACACAATTGATGTTCACAAAATTTGCCAGGGAATTTGTGTGAATAGAATTCTTTCTAGTCTGTGTCCTTTTCCAGCTTGCTGCTGTGTTGGGAAACACTTCAAATCCATAGTTTCAATTTAGGGTTAAGAGGTCAGTGGTAAGCAGTAGAGAGTTACCACATCAGGACTGAGGAGATAACCAAAGTTTAGAAAACCTTCAAATTGGCATAAATCACTTGATTTGAGATTGCAAAGAAAGACAATGTTTGTTAGAAAAAAGAAGGGTTCCAGAATTCCAGAGAGGCTGGAGGGCGGAGGTAGTCTCTTAAAGGTGAAGCCTCATAAGACATTTATCTCTTGGTGGCTGTCTAACCAGCAGGGTCAGGTCAGGGTGACATTTGTTAATGATTATTGAGTTGCTGTGGAATGTATCTAGAGCTAAGTTTCAAAGCAAAAGTAAGATACAAGGGTGACTAAGACTATAGCAACAATTACTTGGAAACAAAAGGGAAAAAATGAAGGAGCAAATTAGAAAGCAAATGGTTCTCCAAGTAGCTGGAGTTTTTCTCCCCAAGAACATGGATTTTAGTTTCCATCTGGAGTATTTTGCAATGAATCCACTTCTTGCATAAACAAAGGAAACTTTAAAAGCCTGTTCCTTTTATTTTCTATGCGTCTTTCCGATAAAAAATTTACTGTAAAAATATGTCAAAAATAGCAGAGTTAGAAAAGAAGTTACATTTATAATATTAGTGTGATTTAACACAGTATTTTAACAACATTTTCGAATGAAATATCCTTTTTTCACTATATAAGGGGGAGAATGTTGAAAATAGAGCTCTGAGAGTACGGACACAATTAAATCATTTCATACTAAAATCTGCACCTGATTCTTCCACGATTTTGAGGCTAGAGTACTTTTTAATGTCTTATCACTCTGGTAATATGTAATAGTCAAAAATTTAAAGATATGCAAATAAATATTAAAGTATGACTGACATATGGAAGCTCATATAGATTTTTAAATTGAAATAGCACTCCATGTTCCCCATTTTAATTTCACTAACATCAGACAAATCCTTTTAATAATCTAAACACAACTTCAAGGGTGGGAGGGGCTGCCATTCATTTTTTGATTCAATTCCAAAGTTCCTTTCAAAGTAATAAAACACTTTCTGAGGAAATAGGGAAGCGGTGGGTGGAGGAGGGGCGGGGGGGGGAAAGGGGGTTGGTGACCTTGCTTCATTATTTAAGCAGCTCAGTCTCTGTTATTTACCAAGCTCACAGGGTTGTTTTCAAGGACTTATTTTTTTTTCATAAATATTCTTAGAGGAGGAATGATGTTATCATAGAAGTTCTCAAGCATGATGTTTTCCCAAAGACACTGCTCTGTGCTAGATATTAAGAAGGAGGGGCCCAAAGACAGAAATCTCCAAAGACATATCTAGATTCATATCTGTTCTTGTTTATGAAGAGACTATTTCAATTACTTTGAAAGTAATTCCAAGGACACAAACATATAGAAGCAGTTATAGGTATCTTTTAACAACAACAACAACAAAAATACTAAGATTACAAAGCACCATAATCAATTCAGAAAAAAAAATGAATTTAGATGTTTTTAAATTATATTTCTTATTTAATTTTATATAGTTTTCTCTTCTGGTAAAGACATATAGCTCACTAAATAACATAAATTAAATATCGTAAAATTATATTGAAAGTAAATGGTCATATGTTAGGAAGACTCCTAGAATACATACATATATAATTAATTTCTCCATCTTGTCCCAAGTTGACAGATTACATCATCCAAATTCTAGTTTAAATTTTAAGAGTGTAAGGCATTAAAGCGAGAGAAAGTGTTATAGCAAGAAAAAGCAAGAGAATTCCAGAAAAAAAAAATCTACTTATGCTTTATTGACTACACCAAAGCCTATGACTGTGTGGATCACAACAAACTGGAAAATTCTTAAAGAGATAGGAATACCAGACTGCCTTACCTGCCTCCTGGGAAATCTGTATGCAGGTGAAGAAGCAACAGTTAGAACCAGACATGGAACAACTGACGGGTTCAAAATTGGGAAAGAAGTATGTCAAGACTGTATATTGTCACCCTCCCTATTTAACTTATATGCAGAGTACATCATGCAAAATGCCAGGCTGGATGAAGCACAAGCTGGAATCAAGATCGCTGGGGAGAAACATCAACAACCAATAAGCAGATGACACCAGCCTTATGGCAGATAGCCAAGAAGAACTAAAGAGCCTCTTGATGAAAATGAAAGAGAAGAGTGAAAAAGCTGGCTTAAAACTCAGCATTCAAAACCAAAGATCATGGCATCTGGTTCTATCACTTCATGGCAAATAGATGGGGAAACAATGGAAACAGTGGCAGACTTTAGTTTCTTGGGCTCTAAAATTACGGCAGATGGTGACTGCATCCATGGAATTAAAACACACTTGCTTCTTGGAAGAAAATCTATGACCACACTATACAGCTTATTAAAAAGCAGAGATATTACTTTGCCAACAAATGTCCATCTAGTCAAAGCTATGGTTTTTCTAGTAGTCATGTATGGATGTGAGAGCTGGACCATAAAGAAAGTTGAGCACTGAAGAAATGATGCTTTTGAATTGTGGTGTTGGAGAAGACTCCTGCGAGTCCCTTGGACAACAAAGAGATCAAACCAGTCAATCCAAAATGAAATCAGTCCTGAATATTCATTGGAAGGACTGATGCTGAAGCTGAAGCTTTAATACTTTGGCCAACTGATAGAAAGAACTGACTTATTAGAAAAGACCTTGATGTCGGACAAGACTGAAGGCAGGAGAAAGAGATGACAGAGTATGAGATGGTTGGATGGTATCACCCACTCGATGGACATGAGTTTGAGCAAGCTCTGGGAGTCGGTGATAGACAGGGAATCCTGGAATGCTGCAGTCTGTGGTGTCCCTAAGAGTTGGACACAGTTGAGCTACTGAAGTGAACTGAACTGAAGGCATTGTAGGTAAACTGAAAGACAATGGAAGTATCAAAAGGGGCTTTTGCCATTCAGTTGAAAAAAAAAAAAAATGATCATGTAGCTGAGGTCTGTCTTCTACACAGTATAACTGAATTATTTGAGTCAGTATCCAGTTGATAGAAACATTTAAGCTCCCCTAAATCCTGTTACTCATTATTTTTATTTTCAAGATTTATAGTACATAGTCCTCAGTCTTGTCTTCTTTTCTAAACCATTGCAAGACCCTTGATTATTTTTCTCACCTACTCATTCTAGTTGGAAAATTGCTCCTTCTTTTATTTCTTCGCAAACCCACTCACCTTTAATCTACTCTGCTCACAATCTGAGGATGTGATTTTCCTAAGGCCACACCCTTCTTTGACTCTCTCTTGCCTTCAGCCCAGTGCACTGGCCCTTGATCTTCACCAGCAGACTTTACCTGACACTTCTAAGTCCTCACATACACCCCAAGTTGTTTTCCTCCAGAAAAACTTATACACTAGTTCATTCTCTAAATGTTATCAGCTGCATTAAGCTAAAAGGTCAATTATTTAGGTTTTAAAAATCAGTGACCATTTAAAAAAAATAACCCTCACTGTCTACTGATATTTTCTTTATCAGTGCTCAGTCACTTTGGTCGTGTCTGACTGTTTGTGACAATATCAACTGTAGCCCATGGGTCCTTCTGTCCGTGGGATTTCCCAGGCTAGAATACTGGAGTGGGTTGCCATTTCCTTCTCCAGGGGATCCTCCCAACTCAGGAAATGAACCTGAGTCTCCTGCATTGGCAGGTGGATTTTTTCTTTTTTTTTTTTACCACTGAGCAACCTGGGAAGCCCTTTTCTTTAGCAGTGTAAGATATTAAATATTACATCTCATTAAAATATTAAATATTGTAAGTCTCATAAAAATAAATAAAATAACCCCTTCTTCATATACTTATTGCTTTTTTAAAATTAAAATTTCTTAAAAACAATCTACACAGCAACAGTCACTGAAGGGCCTTTCAGCTCTCCAACTTTTTTATACTCACTAAAATTCAGAACTACATTCATTGCAAGCTCAGTGTCTTCACCAAGTAAAAACTAAGAGAGACAAAAAGTCAATCTGAGTTTGAAAAGATCTTTATTTTTCAAAGTGCTTTAAGGTGGATCCTCAATTATGTCACGTTGAAAAGAATTTCATTCTACATGGTTAACAGAAGGACTTTTGTCAGTAAGACCAGCGAAATGTGCCTGGAAAATGTTCAGCTATTTTGAAAATAAATGTCAGGATGTCAGTTCCCTATTTCTCTTGCTGCAGGCTATCATTACTTAGCTATATAACACTCATTAGCACTGGCCCTATATATTAACCCCATCAGAGATGTGTAAACAAAATGGGACACAGTTCCTGCTAACCAACTTCCCATTATTTAACGTTATGCATGTTAAAAAACAAACAAACAAACAAAAAACCTACTTTGGTTTCTTCCCTCAATGTTTTCAGATTTAGCAGTTTATGATAGATTTATATCTATAGTCATTAAAAAGGAACAGAAAAGTAACTATCATTTTTCAGCTGGTAATGCTGCTCCATTGAAGAAAATGTAGACTTGATGGAGGAGAGATGAAGCTACTGGAGGAGATCCAGTAGCGCTAACATTCTGTAAGACTCCATCATTTTACTTGCTCTCTTCATTTTTCAATATTCAAGTGTATCCATAGTAATTTCAAGGTAGTCATGGAACATTCAAGAACAAGTTAGCATTAATTCATTTGTATTTCTAACTTAAATTATATCCTGCAGTAACATAAAATACACCCGCAAATCAGACAGTCAATGGCTATGTTATTTCCACTTAGGATTTCATCATCGCTGCAGATTAAAATAACTAAACTTATTCTTTAACTTGCATAAGAAGTCATCTTGAGGATGAACTGGAAGCATATACGGAAAGAGGGAAGGAAATAGAAATAATAGGACTTCTAGCCATGAAGTTCCTTAACCTATTTATCCAGCTACATCAAAGCTCCATTTTCAAAATTTCCATGAAAGGACATGTATCACGGCATTGCATACAACAGGAAAAAAGTCAAGATCTCTCGAATGTCCTAAACTAAGAGATTTGTTGTTGTTCAGTTGCTGTCATGTCTGACTCTTTGTAACACCATGGACTGCAGCACACTAGGCTTCCCTGTCCTTCACTATCATCTCCCAGAGTTTGCTCAAACTCATGTCTACTGATTTGATGATGCCCTCCAACCATCTCATCCTCTGTCGCCCCCTTCTCCTGCCCTCAGTCTTTTCCAGCATCATGGTTTTTTTTCCAATGAGTCACATCAGGTGGCCAAAAAGTGAGAGGTTAATTGATCAATAAAAATGTTGGCATAACAAAATGTTATATAGTCATTTAAAGATATTGAGATATCATTATAAGAAAATAAGTTCATTAAAAATTTATCTTTTAGTTATAAGATAAGCATGTTTATATTATTGGGCTTAAATATGTATATGTATTAAAATCTATATTTATATATTAGTGGGAGGCCATGTACAAAAATAAAAATTTTATGCAATAGGATTATGGATGATTATTAGTTTTTTCTTTTTCTTATATGCATTGTTATAATTCCTGTAGTAAATATGTTACAAATATTAATTTTTAATTAATATTTTAAGATTGACATCCTTCAGGAAAAACTTTAAGATGTGTTATGCTTACTATGAAAAAGTATATATGGCTCTGTATGTATGCATATGTATATATATATAATACATTTATATATATGCATAATACATATATAAATTCCCTAATTTAAAATATATCACTTAAAATATCTTCTAACACAAAATTGCTTCTGATCCTGGGTTAATAGGATTGCAAATATATGACTGACAAAATAATTTTCATTTCCACTTTGCATTCAAGCTTACCAAAAGCAGAAATAAGCTAATGCCTTAGAAGTCTGAGTTCCATAATCTTGCCCTAATCTTGTAGGCATTAAATCAAGGTTGGATACATTCAATTTTCCTTTTAATCAGATCTATGAGCAAGAAACCAGGAAATGAGATCACAGCAGCTGAGTTATAGCTGTGGTCCCTTACCTCCAAACCTAGAGATAAGGCATATCAGGAGTAAAAGTTCATTTAGCCAAAAACAAGGAAGAAAAAAAAGATACTACATAGCACATATACATACACACACACAGCTACACACACACACACACACACAGCCACACACACACACAGCCACACACACACACAGCCACACACACACACAGCCACACACATACACACACACACAGCCACACACACACAACCACACACACACACACACACACACACAGAGACACACACACACACAGCCACACACACACATACACACACACATGCCCTCATAGTGTTTCCTAAGATTTAGAATTCTTAGAAAATATTTTAGTATGTGAAATCATTTTGCTTCCACTTTTTAAAAACTCATGCAAATACATGTTTTTAAAATGGAAAGCAAAAAGAGAAAAAAAATTCCCACAATCCCACTCTAATAAAATCACAAATGAAATTAGGAAAAATATTTTTGTGTAACTACAATTATTTTAAAAAAATAAGCTCAGTTATATGATCTTACCATCATTAACTCATCATTACAAATCTGAATATTCAAATGTACATAAGAGGTAAAATCCTTTGGGGTTTTCATGACTTTAAAATTGTTCTCTTGCAGCAAATAAGTTCATATCCCCGTATAATTTTCATAGGCCCCTATATTTTCCCATTAAAACATGTAATTATTTTATTTTAAATTTATTTTAGTAATACTTCTCCTCAATAAGACTGTAAGCAATTTGAGTACAAGGACCACTCTAGGTTTGCCCCAGAACCTAGTTCAATGTTTGGACCAGAGTAAGGCTGTATCATACAATTACCAATAAATGAATGGCAGCTATGCAATGAATGACTGAAAAGCTTCTTTCCTGAATGAGCATCATTTGATTTACTTTGAAACTTGAGTTTGAACCTTCTAACTACTTTTTTGAATTAAGTATCTCTTTTTATCTTTTGGTATTCCCTTTCCTTTTTGCTTTGAGAAATAATAGTAGCTATTTTGTAGCGTTATTTTGAAAAGTATGCATCTAGCAGAATGCCTATTCATGAGTGCACAATATTTTCCATTATCATATATTGGAAACACTGTAAGTTTTGGAATAAAATTAACTTGGGTCCAAATATTTGTTCAAGTATGTACCTGTATGATATTGGTATAAGATATCTTCACTTCTTTGTGTTTCAGTGCATTTATACAATCAAAACATACACAACCTAACTAGCCAGCCTTGTAGTTGTAGATGAAAAGTAACACGCATAAAGCACCTTGGATGCAGAAGGAATTTCCGTAATAGTAGTTCCATCCCTTGACATACTTAGACTTTAGTGCTGAATAATACCCCATTTAGGAAATCATCACCCTGAATAAACAGTCTGTGAAACTAATTCTATTTATGAAATTATCTTAGAATCATGGGCTGTCTTTACCAAAACAACAGATAATTGGCTCCTGAAAGAGTTTCATTTGCAGCATAAGACTGCTAATGCAAAAAAAAAAAAAAGCATCATCTCCAGGGGAAAAAAGTGGAAGGTACAAAACAGCTATAGACACAATGAAAAATCATCAATTATAGGAAAGATAATTTAGCAAAGTGACAAAATCCACACATTAATTAATGAGAACGTCTACAGTTTTCCATTCAAAGCAAATGGCCAAGATCTTAGAATTACCTTATAAGGAAAGTAACAACATGCCTGCCCATTTTCATGATAGTGTTCCCCCAGGTCTTTGAACTACTGGAAGAAAACATGATTTATTCAACAACATACTTTGTGATATATCCAATTATTCTATCCAGAACAGGAAAGACTCATATTTCACAGGTATTCAACTGAAGTTAATTGGGGTCTCAGCATAAAAAAGAACATTATAGGGCTTATACAGCAATTAGTGTTCCCTACTGTCATTGATGAAACTTTATTTTTAAAGTAACCTTTTCTTTTGTGCTGGGATAATAGGAAAGAGCATGTAAATAAATGAAATTCACACACAAGAATTTAAATACCTGAAACTTTGAACATCTTTTCCCACAACTGTAACAAAATAATAAAAGAATATTTATCACTCAACAATATCACTTTATAAGCATTAATTCATCTAAGATGTTCCACAACCCTGTGTTCTTGTTCAGGCATCAGGTCATGTCCAACTCTCTGCAACCCCATGAACTACAGCATGCCAGGCTTCCTGGCCCTTCACTGTCTCCCCGAGTTTGCTCAAATTCATGTCCATTGAGTCAGTAATGCCATCCAACCATCTCATTCTCTGCCACCCCCTTCTCCTCTTACCCTCAACCTTTCCCAGCATCAGGGCTTTTTCCAGTGAACTGACTTTTCTCATCAGGTGGCCAATGCATTGGAGCTCATGATCCTGTGAGCATTGTCCTATTACTAACGTCAATTTACAGATGAGGAAAGCAGAGCTTACAGAAGTTGAGAAACTTACTCAAGTTACATAGTTAGTACTTGGCAAACTTCAATGAATGTATCATTTATCCACCTCCAAACCTGCTCTTAACTGTTCTTACCTAGGAATGGACAAGAATTCATACTTAATGATGTGAAAATGTTTGCTTGTCATAGAAAGCACATGGATAACCAACAAAATAGCTAAAGAGCAGGCAACTGAAGGAAGAAACATCAGGACACTGCATAGATTATGGAAGTGACGATAGATTTAGAGCTTGCTTTGCCCAATTGCTTCGGCACCAAGTAGGCCAAAACAGGAAGACAGGGACGAGTGAGCCCAGCCTGGCATCTTCCCATAATGTTATTGTATAAAAGCCTTAATAATATTTCATCTTGGCCAGTTGAGAGAAGATTCTACCTTACTCCAGACCAATACCTTGATTTTGTAAGAATTTAATAATTTAGACAACAGGCTGGCTTTTCCTCTTATTGTTCTGAAATCAATTGCCATGTCAGCAAGACCTATGCTTTAGCAATCAGCTCTGTAGACAAGGAAATAAAAGATTCTTTGAATGGGGTAATTTTTATCTCTCACGATGTGGGAGAAATAAGTAGTTAGTGAACTAGTGATTAGCATACTTATAGAGTCATTTACATACTACTAAAAAATTCAGTCCACTTGTGGCTTAAATCTACAGTTTAAGAACACAATTATACCCTGAGGAAACCATAACTGGAAAAAACACATGTACCCCAACGTTCATCACAGCACTATTTACAATATCTAGGATATGGACACAACTTAGATGATCAGTGACAAATGAATGCATAAAGAAGTTGTGGTACATATATACAACAGAATAGCATTCAACTATAAAAAGGAATACATTTGAGTCAGTTCTAATGAGGTAGATGAATCTAGAGCCTATTATACGGAATGAAGTAAGTCAGAAAGAGAAAAATATCATATATTGATCCACATATATGGAATCTAGAAAGATGGAACTGGTGAACCTTTTTACAGGGCAATGAAGGAGACACAGACACAAAGAACAATCTTGTGGACACAGTCGGGGAAGAAGAGGGTGGGACAAATGGAAACAGTAGTGTTGAAACATATATATTATCATACGTAAAATAGATAGCCACTGGAAATTTGCTGTATGATGCAGAGAGTTCAAATCTGAAGGTCTGTGACAACCTAGAGGGTTGAGATAGGGTGGGAGGGAGGTTTAAGAGAGGGGAACGTATGTATATCTGTGGCTGATTCATGTTGATGTATAGCAGAGACCAACACAGTATTGTAAAGTAATTATCCTCCAATTAAAAATAAATATATTTTTTTAAAAACAATACAGTTGAACTGTGATCAATATTAGTTCCAAAACACCTAGCTGTATCAGAAAGGGAAACCTTCGATTAAAAGCTTGCTCCAGGAAGCATCTCCAGTTTCACTTAGTCTAGTCTCTGTTTTACTGTTCAGACTCTCAGCATTTTGATGTTGAGTTTGTCTCACTTTGCCTTCTCTCTGTTTTCTAAATAGATACTTTTTCTTTGGGTACATTTGATCTCCTCAAACTATTATGCCTCATTGGCCAGCTATGCCTGTTCTTTCTTTAGGATAGCTTTGCTCCTTTAACCCTTGTGCAACAATCGACAGGCCTAACATGTCATTCTAACCCAATTCAGAACAATTTAATATGTAGGAACTCATTCATGCATTGAATATTTAATTCATGGCAGGTCCACGTTAAGAGCTGACCAATTGTGAACAAGTTCTCAGAGTTTAAAGTATTTAATAAAGAGCTATATGCAAGGTGCTATAGAAAAAAATCAGCCCAGTTTGGTTGTCACAGATTTCTTCTTCAAAGAAGTACTCCTGAGCTGAGACTTGAAAAATTATTAAGAAATTTAGCCAGGTGAAGGATTAGAAGGGTGTAGCATTCTAGCCAGAAAGACAAACTAGGTGAAGAAAGCAGTACCAAAGTGCCAAAGGATTAGGAATGTATACCTGTAATGTGTAAAAAAGCAAAAGACTGTCTCAGTTATTGTCAGCTAAAGTGAGCAATGGCAATGTTTTCCAGATCACAGCACTACCACATATTCCTTCTAAAACCTTGGTCTGTTTTCAGTTTCTTTATCTGTAAATGAGTATATACTGCCTCAAACCCCACAGAGTAGTTGTGATGGTTAAGTGAGGAAAGCCCATGTTGTATACTGAGCATAAAATGCCTTGCAAAAAATGCTTTATTGTTATTAATTTCCAGACTAGATCAGGTCATACTGATGGATACTTGAAGCAATCTGCTCAAAGAAAAGACAAGAAGTCACTTAAATTTTTAAATATACTTATATATGTAATTATTTATGTTTTTATACACACACACACACACACACACACACACACACATTGTTTGGTCACTAAGTTGTGTCCAATTCTTTGCGACCCCATGGACTGCAGCACACCAGGCTTCCCTGTTCATCACCAACTCCCTGAGCTTGCTCAAACTCATGTCCATTGAATCAATGATGCCATCCTCCCTTTTAATCTTCTGTCATCCCCTTCTCCTCCTGCCTTCAATCTTTCCTAGCATTAGAGTCTTTTCCAATGAGTCAGTTCTTCACATCAGGTGGCCAAACTATTGGAGCTTCGGTTTCAGCATCACTCCATCCAATGTATGTTTAGGGTCGATTTCCTTCAGGATTGACTGGTTTGATCTCCTTGCTGCCCAAGGGACTCTCAGGAGTCTTTCTAGCATCACAGTTCCAAAAGCATCAGTTGTTCACCACTCAGCCTTTCTGATCCAATTCTCACATCCATATATGACTACTGGAAAAACCATAGCTTTGACTATACAGACCTTGTTCAGCAAAGCGATTTCTTTGCTTTCTAATATGCTCTCTAGATTTGTCCTAGATTTCCTCCCGAGGCACAAGTGTCTTAATTTCATAGCTGCAGCCACCATCCGCAGTGATTCTGGAGCCCAAGAAAATAAAATCTGTCACTGCTTCCACTTTTGCCCCTTCCATGTGCCATGAAGTGATGGGACCAGACGCCATGATCTTAGTTTTTGAATGTTGAATTTTAAGTCAGCTTTTTCACTCCCCTCTTCTACCCTCATCAAGAGCCTCTTTAGTTCCTCTTTACTTTTTACCATTAGAGTGGTATCGTCTGCATATCTGAGTTTTATCTCCCTGAACAAAGCAGTTTAGGCTGGCATAAAAAAAAACAAATGAATAAAGCAAATCCACAGTGTTTAGAAGTTAAGATAGGTGAGGAGAGTGCTGAGTGAAAAATGCCACTCTTAAGTTTTGTGCCTTAACCTGAAATTAGCTTGGAACTTGCTGTCTTAAATGGAACTTGGGATTCGTTTTGTGCCCTCAGTTAAACCTTGGCACTCCTGTCATCCTTCTGAACACAAATGCATAGTTAATGAGTCTGAACTGAAAGGCACGATCTGCATTTTGTTTGAAAGATCGATCTGTATTTTGTTTACCTTAATGATGCCCCTTCTCACTTAAATACAGGAAATGTTTTAAGAAGTCACTTTCACAGGTTAAGACTGATTTCCTCCCACTGCAAGAGGAGCTTTGACATTCCTTTCTGCAAATCTGAAGAGAAATGTTAATTATTTACTAGAGTACAAGGTAGCTTACTAACCTGTTTAATGTTTATCAGAATCTCTCTCTCTCTCTTTTTTAAATAGACTCGCTCTGCAATAGACCCAAATAGAGGATACTCAATGTTTCTGTTGAATCTCATTTTTATCTTAACTACTTATGGAAACAAATCTGGGTAAGGAAAGATAAATAAATAAAATGTTGACATGTTAAAGCTGTTAACTTTATGCAAGCAAATATCTGCAATGCTTTTCCTTTATTTCTGTGATACCTGTGAGGTGACTGACTATTTACAGGGATTACATGGTTCCTGTAAAGGGACCATGAACTCTTCTAAACTCTGAGTCCCTTGAGGAAAAAGCTGTCTTTTGCCACTGACTCCTCTGTGTCTAATACCAGGAATACCGATGAAGAATATTTGGATGGATAAAAGGATACGTTGCCAAGAAAAATAAAAGCCTCTTCTTAGGAAGACAAGACATGAATACATGTAGAAACAAACATGAGTTATCACAAAGTAGTACATAGCTTTGTGTGAAAAGATAAGTGGGAAAGACATTATGTCTTTAGTTCGTAGGAAAATCCAAGTGGCTGCTGATACTGTGTGGACTTTCAAATAGTATTAACTTGAAATAAGGGTAATGTTTAAATTAAAGTAGTGCTTGGATAGAATGGCTCTTTACATGAAGTAAACTTTAACACTGTTTCTATTAACAATTCATTACTTTTCTACTCTGACATTTAATTTAACAAATATTACTTACCAATAACATGTCATGTGACTGTTTCTTGCAGTTGGCTGAAATTATTGCAATTTAATTCTAATATCTTAGGCTTCCCAGAAATTCTGATTCACATATGTGAAATAAATTTAAAAAATGGAAAAATGCTTCATTACCTGATAATGTCCAGACTTTTCTAAATGTGGGTTCCACAAAAGAAGGGAAAAGTAACATGGCTAAAAAAACCAAGAAGCACGTGTTAATCTAAAATATTACTCTCTAATGATGAGTTCTCTCTCTCTAAAAATCACTGCTTTTCCTGTTTATACTAGTATTAATACACATTAATTTGTCAATATCCAGGATAATATTCAAAACATGTAAAATATAATTGTTTCCAAAAATGTAAAAAATATATACAGGCTTATTTTTTATTTAAAATTTAGAGAAGCGAATATTGTGGAAAGGCAAATTCCTCCATAAAACAGTAGAAAGGCCTAATTCTATAGCAAGAGCAATTTGGGGACCTGAGGCTCTCAAAAGGACTGTCTTATCCACCCATCAGCCAAGTTAGTAATCAAAAAAAAGAATTATTCCTTCATTTCATTAAATCTATAAATGCAAAATTAAAATTTAATTTTCTATTCTGTTAGATATCATCATTTGACTGGACTGCAGTAATTGGTAGGATTAGATGAACAAATGAGGTAAAGCAACACAGGTGCTGACATCCATGCTTGACTTCAGAGCATATGATCTCGTTAACTCTACCCTTCCAGGTACCCGATTCTGGCACTTGGGGCAGAAGCAATTCTGTGCCATCAGAGGCAAGTCCAGCTGGAGACTCAAGGAGAGCACCACCACGTAGCCGCATAGCTTGCAGTAACCCTTTCTCTTTCTTTGACTATAGTATTTGCCAGTTTTAACTGCAAGACTGATGTCTTCAAACTAGAAAACTCTAGAATGTACTGGAACAATTTGGCCAGGTTGCAATCATTCCTTTTACAACACAAGACTCATTGGCTCCCTTCTCCTCTGATAAAGGAGAGTGCTGACTGATCCACGACCCCAGCATCCTTTGGCTTCATTATCTTTATCTTGATAGAGCACACACTGTAACAATGTCTACTACCACTCTGTAACCCCCTCACCCATTTTTATTTTTCAAACCTCAATTATTTGCTTCTAGTTATTCTCAAAAGTTTTCCGTTTGGTTTTATATCATCTAGAAGCATTTTTCTTTCATTCAACAAATGCTTACTTATTTAGGACCACCATATCCACAGCACAAGCAAGGGTGAGAGGGAAGATAGCAAGGAGAACCTAAACAGGAACAAGAAGTAAATACTGATCATGTTCTTAAGATGCTTACAAACAAGCAAAGCCATGTGCATAAATAACTATATTATAAGGTTTTTTAAAAGTGGCAATTACCATAAGAAAACAACCAATATCTGGAAAATTCTGAATAAAAAGAAATAACGACCACTTGAAGAGATCTTGTTAGGTTTCCTGCAAATAAACCTGTCATTAAAGGGCTTCTAGTAATTTATCATGGGTGGAATAAAGGGAAAAGAACTTCAAGGCAGACCAGAACACTGAGTAGCAAATTTCTGTTTAATTAAAACAAATGTTCCATAATAGACAAGTTACCAAACTTGTAAGCAGAAAAGCTAAAACTTTTCATGTAAAAGGCAAACGTAGGGAAAACAATAACATCATTCATAGTACTTCAGAGTGTCTATGTACAAAATCCGTTAATTCTTTAAAATGAAAATGTGAAAAGCCATCAAGAATCCCCCAAGATTTATGACTAGTCCTAGTTGTTCAGTTCAGTTCTGTTCAGTCGCTCGGTCATGTCCGACTCTTTGCGACCCCATGGACTGCAGCACACCAGGCTTCCCTGTCCATCACCAACTCCCAGAGCTTGCTCAAACTCATGTCCACTGAATCAGTGATGCCATCCAACCGTTTCATCCTCTGTCGTCCCCTTCTCCTCCTACCTTCAATCTTCAGTCCTAGTTGTAACCAATGTAATAAGTCTTAGAGGACTACAGGGCATTAGGCATGGGTGTCTCGAGTGGGCAACCAACAGAGATGACTTAGGACAGCGTGCCATGATCTTATGATCATGTACAGTGTTAAAGATAGTTGAGACAAGAGGCTCACCTTCTCGGAGTGATGTAAGGAATAGCATAAAGGTGACTGTGCCCCTAAATGATCTCTCTCAGTAAAGGATGCAAGGGACTGAAACTCTAGAATTAACTATTAATTATGTCTTGGAGACATTTGATCATTCAGCAGGCTGTCTTTCAGTACCTACCTACTTTCTGCCAGGCGTTGTGCTCTATCAAAGATACAAAACTGTAGTAGATAAATCCAACACAATGTTCTTTCCTCTGCCTGGAGTTGCCCCCACCCAAACCTTCCCTCCTTCACATTCTACTGTTCTCCCACTGGCTCTTTCAAATCCTTCAGGCCTTAGGAGTAATTCACATAGTCCCCTCCCATTCTTAGTCTAAAGATGGTTTCCCCTTTTATTGCCTTTACAGAAGTTTGGGCTTCCCTGATGGCTCAGTTGGTAAAGAACCTACCTGCAATGCAGGAGATCCGGTTTCAATCCCTGGGTCAGGAAGATCCCCTGAAGAAGTAAATGGCAACCCATTCCAATATTCTTGCCTGGAAAATCCCATAGACAGAGGAGCCTGGCAGACTACAGTTCGTGGGGTTGCAAAAGAGTAAGACACAACTTAGTCACTAAACCACCACCTTTTCACACCTAACAGGCTAGCATTGTGGAGAAGGCAACCATAGCAGATGTTTCTGGGCTTCCCAGGTGGTGCTAGTGGTAAAGAACCCGCCTGCCAATGCAGGAGATGTAAGAGGTCCCAGGCAGCTTCAATCCCTGGTTTGGGAAGATCCCCTAGATGAGGGCATGGCAACCCACTCCAGTATTCTTGCCTGGAGAATCCCAGGGACAGAGAAGCCTGGCGGGCTACAATCCATGGGGCTGCAGAAAGTCAGACATGACTGAAGGAATTTAGCACATAAAAGTTGACTTTTTTTTCTTCAGCATATTTCTCCCAACTTACAGTTATGTTCTTTTTAGTATGTTTATTTGTTTTCTCTCTCTTAGAATAGAATGGGCTTTTCTCTGAGAGCAGAAACCCAATCTGTTTTGTTTAACTTTATATCATCAATATCTTAAAGAAAAGTGCTGTTGTATTGTGGATGCTCCAAAATTTACGATGAACAAATTAATGAACCTGTTAATTCTACTTTTGAAGAGTGAAACCACAAACTGAACAGAGAATTCAGTACATGTTATGAACTATGGCCTCCTACACATTGTAGTATGAACAATAGTTCAGTTTGCCTGCAACAGAGGGGTTCCCCAGAGGAAAAATGGAGTTTTCATTACTCAAGCCAGGACCGTCCTGGGAACTAGAAGTGATTTGTCATCATTGCATGCGAGATGTGGTTTGTAAGACAATGGAGACTGCAATGTGTGATCAAAAGAGCACTAATCATAACTTACACTTATGTCATGTTTTTCAGTTTTAAAGAGAACATTCAACTACATCACCTCCCTGTTCCTTTGCACTTCTTTGAGACGTAGACGCAGGAGACTATCACCCCTAGGTTATAGGTGAGGAACCTGCGACCTAGAGAGCTTAACAGATTACTCCTGAGTCATCTGCCTAGTAAATAAAGCCATGGTATAGGAGGCCATGACTTGGAAAGGCAGTTAATAGTCAACAAACCAGATGAAGTCAAATAAGCTCTCTCATCATTTATATAACAAGTACAATATTTCTGTGTCAGGAGTGTTTTCCTGGAACTGATATTTTCTCCAGGTCTCTGAAATATTTTCAGTTTTATGTTTCTAATTTCCAGTGTAATGTGTTGAAGCTGTTTTTAATTGCTTTTTTTTGCCATGATCTCATTATATGTGTGACTTGTGTCTGTTCTTTGAAGCTCACTATATCATCTCATGACCTCAGTGGACACATAAAGCTTTGCTAATGATAAGATTGTTTTCCTTTAACATCCTTCAGCTCTCACAGATTCCTAAGAAACAATCAACTGTAGGTAATTAGAAGCTACTGAAACTAAACATAAGAAAACATAAACAACCAAAAAAAAAAAAAAGCAGAAGGCAAATAAATTTATCTTAGGACAAGGATCTAAAAGGGTAGTTTTTAAACAGTTAGGGTATAACAAATATAAGGAAAACTAGTCAATTTTTAAAATACAGATTTTTTCCAAAAAATAATAACTTCTTTTGTGACCATTAGGAAAATCATCCTGCTATAATTATCTTCTGGCTAAGACTAGTATGGCAAGAGAGACTAAAGGTCAAAATAAAGATCTATGTCCCAGAAAAAGGTGAAATATTAGAATGAGTCAATGCTCTCTCATCATCATGTTTAACCTCTAGTTCACTCGAAGAAGCTTCTTATAGTGAAACCCATTAAAAGTTAAACCAAAGCATGGAGTATGTACAGAAAAGAAAATCTTCCACAAATAAATTGGTTAGAGAAGATCTATAATATTTTTTCTTCTGATTTAGCTGGAAAAAGGAGAGACAGAAAAGTATTGATTTGGACTCAGAAATTATATTACTGTTGATCTCAGATCTGAAAAGAAGAAAGCTCCTTGGATAACCACAACCTGGGAATAAGGAAAACAGAAAGTCTCTTTGAATATTCAGCATGATTGCAGCTATTGCTGACAAGTGTAATGAAGATTTTCCAGCCACGAGCCTCTGCCCTTAGCCACATTTTCTGTCTCATGCAGACCTCAAGGAGTGATCCACATTTGGAAAGCAGATGGGGGTAGAAGGAGCAGTTAACTCCCGTTCTAATCCTCTTGTTTGTCTAGGGCACCTCTCTCCCTTCCTGCATGCTTACTTACTCTTTTTTCAAAGGACTAAGTGTTCTTTAGCTTCCAAAATGATCATTTTTCATCGATGTGTGAAAAGAAAACAGCAAGAATTCTTGTCATTAAGGCTATTTTATTTCAAGACTGAGAATACAATACTCAAAAGAACCAAAGTTCTTCTATTAGTGAGTGAGTTTAATTTAACAGTTTCCACCCAACATTAATCTTATAATTAATCAAAATCAAAAAGAACACTACTGAAATGAAAACAGTTGGGAAAGTGCTAAAATTGGGGTAATGGCCCAGATATATTCAGATAAGGTGTGTTTAATAACACAGCATGAGAAAATCAGGGGAAATATTTAATAAGCTTGCACTCATGGTAGCATTTTTATTCTTTAGTGAATAATGAGTTAGATTATGCTGGAGAAAATTCATTAAAATAGAAGAAAAATAGTTCTAGTATAATTTAGAAAGACGATCATAAATATGCAAAAAAAAATAGCAGTTAAGAATTACACTCTTCATATAAAGCAAAAATAATGTCACTAACATTATCCAAAGTCAAACATAGGGTAGAAAATCTTAAAGTAAGGTCACCATTAAAAAAAAATACTTATTTATTAATTTGGCTGTACTGTGTCTTAGTTACAGCTCTCTCAAGATCTTCAGCACACAGGATCTTTAGTTGTGACATGAGAACTCTTAATTGCAGCATGTGGGATCTAGTTCCCTGACCAGGGATTGAACCTGGCCCTCTGCATTGCAGCACAGAGTCTTACCCACTAGACCACCAGGGAAGTCCCACATAAGGTCATTCTTGCTTGATGAAAGGCATCATCTAAACTAAACCACAGCAGATCCACTATTATAGGTGAATAATACAGTGTCTGGGCTTCCTAGGTGGCTCAGTGGCCATGAATCTGTCAATGCAGGAGATGTAGGTTCGATCTCTGGGTCACGAAGATCCCCCAGAGAAGGAAATGGAAACCAGCTTCAGTATTCTTACCTGGGAAATCCCATGGACAGGGGAGCCTGGCAGGCTATAATTCAAGGGGTTGCAAAGAGTTGGACCGATTTAGCAACTAAACAACAATGACAACAATGTGGTATCAAAATACATAAAAAAGACACTACTAGAAATTAAAAAAGAGTAATATAGATAAGGACTATAGTAATAAGATTTAACAATTCATTGTCAAAATAGCTAAAGCAAATAACATACATAAATCAGGATATAAATAATAGCTTTGTTACTATTAATAAAATGAAATTAATTGTTATATTTTCAAACATGTTACTTAAAAAATATATACTTGCAGGTCAAGTATCTATGGAACAATTAAACACTGTTCAAATACTTGGTAGCAAAATGTTATATATTTTATAAAATAGAAATTTTACATAAATATGACTATATTTTAAAATCATATTGTTTAGATATTTAAAAGCTCAAAATATTTTGTCAATAACACCAACTTTGAGGATAATAAAGATAAAACTACCACATACCATTTATGAAACAATAAACTACAGATATAATTAATTTCATGGCCTTAAATACCTTATTAATAAAGTAAATGAATAAATAGTACTTATGAATAATTTGTATTCTTAAATGCTTATTATTTTAAAATAGAAAAAAATAAATGAGAATAATATTCAATTTGGAAATTTTAAGAGAATAAAAGGCCCAAGGAAAGGAGGCAGAATGAACTAATTAATGTTAAAAAAAATTTATTAACAGGAAACAAAAGAGGTATTTAGAAAAACAGCTATAGTATTGACCAACTTTCAGAACTCTAATATAAAAAATTCAAAAATAAAATTGGAACTATGGAAAAAGCTGAAAAGAAAATCTAAACTGTTTCAGAGAATATTGGCTACATATGCTTACAAATAAACATAAAACCTCATGAAATGGATGGCTTTTCTTAGGGAAAAGATCAAAATAGACTGATGATGATGTATGAAGCCTGCATAGGCTGTTCATACAGGGACAAAATGAGGAAAGATTGACCGCTAACCAAACTTTGGAGCCAGTACTAATATTCATAAATAATCTCACACTTTGAAGTAAAAGATGATTTCTATCTTACCTAATTCTTCCCAGAATATTACAGAGAGGAGACAGAGTTCCTTCTGAGTAGGCAGCATAGTTATGACACAGGCCAATGGCATCTTACTAACCAGTGCTTTTTTTCACCGTATGGCAACAGTCATTCTCTAGTATGGCAAAGCAAAAATATGTTTATTTTTCTTTTTTAAACCCATTTTACTGGGGGAAATAAAATAATTTATTTCATTATATAGTGAAGCAAAATAATTTTCCCCAGGTCACCCAGCAGAGGAATATCATCAGTCTGTTCTCAGGCTCATACCCCTTCCACTTCCAGGCACAACGCTTGGGCACCCAGCCATCAGCCTGCAACCAGCAGCCTACACCCTGACAGTAATTCTGCACTTACTCTCAGCATGCCTACACTCATTCATTTCCTATAACCACACTTGGCTCTCAAGCCTTGACTCTATTTGATAGCCTACACTTGAACTCCTTTAAAACCAAACAACTCAGTTACTTCCACTTTAACTGGATTTCTTTAGGGGAACTACTCAGTCATTTCAGGATTCTTCTCAGAATTTTTTTCTCCCTTCCCTTTTCTATTTTATCTGTGAGGAAGCTCTGGAGGTTCTGGGGTGTGAGTGAGGTTTGGTCCATGCTAACTTCTCTGCTGGTGGACGTGGATCCAGCTCCTCAACCCTTCCATTGGCTTAGGCAAGGCTGAAGCATCACGATCGTCATGGTCCATCTGAGGTGGACTTCTGCTCATCCTCTGCTACAGTATCCCCTTACCCGGCATCTCTGGAACCACCATCAGGCATGCCAGCTCTCATCTTTAGGCTCCTTCCTTGCTCTACTCATTAGATTTCTTCATTACCAGAGAGATAAACAGTTTCTACTCATGGACTGCTGTTCCATATTAAGATGCTCAACTAAAGAGTCCCCTGGCCCCCAGCAGTTCTGCACAAGAAGCAGGACCCCTACCTTCAGGAGTTTTACTAGCTTTTGTCTCTCAGGCAGGGCTGATTAATAAATACTTCTCAGAAACCCAGTGAATTGAATACTAAAACCTGAATGTTTAAACTCCTTTCTCTAACCTTCTAAACTGGTTACAACTTAGTTCAGTTCAGTTCAGTTCAGTTCAGCCGCTCAGTCGCATACAGGAAATGATGGTGCCTGAGGTGGAGTAGGAACATACCCCAAGAACCCTAGAGAATTCTCAGGTGTAGGAGAGTTCACCTCAATAGACATGATGTTTAGTTTAGGCAACTTTAAGGGGATTCCAAATCTTTAACTTTCATTCTCCAAACAAATTCACAGTCTACAATTAGGGAAGATAGACTCATTTTTTCTTTTATTCCCAGATTATGTAATCATCATTTCAGAATGAATAAGCAAAAGATTAAGTAAGGAAAAAAATATTTATTAACTGAATTGGCAGCTTTCAAAAGTTCCTCTGATCAACATAATAACATGTTTTCTTTCCATTTTCACAGCATTATTGTGTGATGCTCAATCACTAAAGCAACCAAAGATGTGCAGAAGATATATACCCAGCAACTTTGCAATTTGAAAAGTAAGTGAAATTTTTAGTGACAAGAGTTAAGGAATAATCCCTTGGCTAATTTATTTAGTTCAGCCATTGAAACCATTTACTGGCATCTGAACTACTCTGCTGCTGCTGCTAAGTCGCTTCAGTCGTCTACTTCTATAGAAAATACAATTCAGAAGAAAAAAAGATATGCACAGTCACATGTTTTTCACTTAACATTTTAATGACAAATAGGCTAAACAGAAGGGTATATGTAGCTGATTAAATCATATCACACAGACAAGGTCTTTACACAAAACCTACAAACCACAAGAAGCTCCCAGAAACTTGGATGTCATCTTAAAACACTATTATTCTCTCAGCCTCCCCAACCTATCCATTTACCAAATACTGTCAGTTTTGCTACTTTAATCTCTTTAATCTCTCTTTTTATTCTTCAATTCCAGCAGTCCATGATTTCATTTAAGATTTATCATTTCGTGACATTTATGACACTCGCTTCATACTTCCTTACCCTTCCTGCCTTCGCCTCCAATTCAATTGCCACATCTGCCAGAACATTTCTGATCTGACCTGTCAAGAGTTCTTTCTGCAGCTTCCTATCACCTTGGAGGAGGAAATGGCAACCCACTCCAGTGTTCTTGCCTGAAAAGTCCCGTGGACAGAGGAGCCTGGCGGGCTACAGTCCATGGCATCACAAATGGACACGACTGAGCACCTGAGCGCAAACACACATACTCATTGCCTTCAGAATAAAAAGTCCAGACAGCTAGAAAAGCCTTCCCAAAGTTCCACAGTCTCATGCCTGCTATTTTCCCTGCCTCACCTATGTCCATCTCTTCATTTTATTCTGCTGGTTACACTTGCAACTCCTGGTAATTGTCAAGCTTTCTTTCATCTCCAGCCTTTGAGCTCACTTGTTGCCCCTCTTTCTAGAATATCCTCTCTCCCTCTTCCCTCTCTTCGCTCAGCTAGTTTTTACTCATCTTCCAACATGCAGTTTAAACAGCATCTGCCTTCCACCTCCACACTCCTCCCATGTGTGAAATGGAGCACGCTCTCCATGAACTCCCATAGGCCCCTGTGAATATCGCCCTTACTCGAGCTCACATCTCCTGCGTCTGCTGCATTGCAGGCAGATTCTTTACAGCTGAGCCATCAGGGAAGCCTACTCAGCACCACGCTAATGTTGCTTGCTTTGTTTCTCCTAAGGCAGTCAATCGCCACAAGACGGTCAATGTGTCTTTGGGTCAATGTGTCTTTGCCATCTTCATAAACCTTGGGCCCAGCACAATGTCAGGTATAGTAATCGTTCAAAAAGTATTTGTTGGCTGAGTCATTCAATAAATTAGAGTTAGTTACTTGGTGGCTGTGTAATTTTGAGCAAAGAACCTAACTACCTCAGTTTCTTCACCTATAAAATTGGTATAATGTTACACTTATCTCCTAGGATTTGTAAAAATGTTAAGTGAGAGATTCTTGGCTCAAGAAATGTTGTCTGACAAACCTCTGTTTATATTCCTATTCTCTTTTATTGGCAGTGTGACCTACTTTCACTGCATTACCTAGAGCACATTTAATGATCTTTCCAAACTTTATCTTGCTCATTTATTAAGATTTTAATGTCACTGCTTCCCAATAATTAAATGGCATATGTGCAAAAAAGATGTAGCAGAGCTTTGTGGTCAGAGCTTTGTTACTTAATATAAATTTGCTGTGATTATTATCAATGTTAATATTTGGTCTAATAATACTTATTGTTAATGACACTTTATTATAAACAAAGTGATTATGACTCTAGGAATCAGTATTATGAAGACAGTTCAGAACTTTCATTAGACTTGTAAAGAAATAAATTAGTTATTAGAACTGACTCAAATGTGTTTCTTTTTATAGATGAGTAATATTCTATTGTGTATATGTACCACAATTTCCTTATCCACTCATCTGCCAATGGACATCTAGGTTGCTTCCATGTCCTAGCTATTGTAAATAGCGTTACAATGAACACTGGGGTACGTGTGTCTTTTTAAATTCTGGATGCCTCAGGTATATGACCAGTAGTGGGACTGCTGAGGTACTCAAAGCCAGTGCTCCGTGACAGCCTGGAAGGACAGAGTGGAGGGACGTGAGAGGAGGGGGATTCAGGATGGAGGGGATACATGTATGCCTATGGCCAATTCATACTGATATATGGCAAAAACCATCACAATATTTAAAGTAATTATCTTCCAGTTAAAATAAATCAACTAATTTTTTAAAAGAAATAAATTTCCTAAGACAAAAATTTGACAGTTTTGGAAAGACAACATAAGTAATAAAAATTAAGTGATTATTGCTATAACATATGGGATTCATTTGAAACTAATAACAATAAATTATTCTCAAGATTTATATCACATTTATTCCTACTATTGAAAGGACTTTGATGACTGGCAAAATAATAATTAGCAAATGTACACATCTAGGGCAATATATTTTGACATTCTTCAACTACTTTGGAATATTAAACATCAAGGGAAGCAAAAATAGCACAGAGAAAAAGGGAAAGAAATTAAGAATGACTTTAAAGAAAGCAAAGGAAACATGATTTTCATTTGACCTACATTTAGAAAGAAGTTCTATAGCACAGAAATAATGAGGAGATGTTGGACACACTGAATATCTAATACTTAAATTCAACTTTTGCTAGACATTAGGAAAATGATTAGATTTTTAAACCTCTAATAGGTTGACAGTATTTAAAGATCAATAATGTCTCTTGCACAAGCAAATGTTAAATATTTGGTTATTCAAAAAGGGCAATTTGTCTTAAACTGTTGCTTATGATCAGTTTTGACAGAGAACAAGTCTTTTAACTGTCACAGTCAGTCTGAGGATTCATTATTTCCTATTTATTTAACATTACAGATGTCAGTATTGCATCAAATGTAGACAACTTGGTGCCTGCCCTAAGGGTAGAGAAAATTTCAAAATGGGAAGAGCACACAGCCTTAATAAGTACATTATATTTAACTTTTGACTTTGGCTGTACTTGGCAGCTCCACAATACAAATGATATTTTCTCTGTCGTATCTACCGAAATACTGCAGAAAGGTTAGTAGCATTACTTTCAAAAGAAATTAAACAGGCTGTGCTGGTAAAGCTGCTTTCATTGTTCTCCATTTACCTAAGAAACTTATAACCTTTTTTGGAAGAAGCCAGGGAATGAAATATAAACATTTTCCTTAAGCAAAGCACATTCTTTTCAGAGCAGCACTGGTTATAATGGAATTCAACTTATCTAGATACTAGTTTGAGGTGCTTAGATCATGGTGAGAGGGGCAGTGCAGATATGTTTTAAATATTTCTTTTTGTGATAAGATTAGTGAGCCAAAAATAGTACCATTGGCAGCAGTCTTGGTTTGAAATCAAAACATGCCCAACATAGTGAATGAGCCTCTAAGTTCTATGATCAGAATCATAGAAGAACTGATCATTCCATAAACACAATCAGGAGAAATGTGTGTCTATGTGTGTGTGTATTTGTGTTTGGGGGCAGGTGGAACAGGAGGAAAGGATATGAGAACTAAGCAGAACATGGGGTTCTGTACAAAGATAAATCCTGGACAGGAGAAGGCAACCACATTGAAGAAAATATCATGAACAAGATGGTCAGCTCCCACCCCCCCAAATAGCTCTTCATGCAATTGCTCAAGAACTAGGGAAATACAATTTTTGTAATGTTTGCCTCTCACAATGAGTTTCTCAGTTAGTTTTGACAAAAACAATGCTATTTAGCAACCTCTTGCAAGGTTTGTATTTTACACATTTAAATACAGTCCTTTCTTATATTTCGGAAAATACATTACTGTCTATAAACTTTTGAGTCTACAACAGCTAAGTGCGAAGCTCAGAAAGCAAATTATTTTTGTAGTTAAGTAGTTCTGTCTCCTAATAGTTCATCAATTTTTTTGGTGTAAAAGGTTACTAATATCTTTCCTTAGCATTTAACTTTTTATCTGCTAGTCTTATATTTCTAACTAGATTGAAAATCCTTTTAAAAAAATTTATTTATTTATTTGGCTGCGCCAGATCTTAGTTGTAGCACGCAGGATCTTTGATCTTCACTGTGGCATGTGGAATCTTTACTTGTGGCATGAGGGATCTAGTTCCCTGAACAGGGATTGAACCTGGGCCCTCTGCATTGGGAGTGCAGAGTCTTAGCCACTGGACCATGAAGGAAGTCCCTAAATTGCAAATCCTTGTGTCTGATTTTCCTTGTGTCTTCCATAGGACTAACTCAGTGTCTCTTATGTAGAAAAAAATTCATTTTCCTTTTATTTCATTAGAAACAATATTAGGATGGAAATCAAAATAAAAGCTTCATTTTAAAGTTAACATAGACCATCTAAAAGGAAAATGAGAAATAATACTAGAAATAGATGGAAAAATAGCATTCAAAAACATAAGAATATTTATGTGCCAAATACTGTTTTAGGCTTTTGGGACATGTTGGTGCACAAAACAGACAAAAATACTTGCCCTGGATTAATAATATAAATGTTACGGGGAGAAACAGGATAAGGGGAGTGCCAGGGGCAGAAATGTGGGGGGAATGGGATAGATTTTAATAGGGTGTCAAGGAAGCCCTCACTCAGAAAGTGATATCTGAACAAGACACAGTGGAAACAGGGAATGAGCCAGGGGAGTATTTGGAAGAAGAATACTCCAAGCAGGGAGAACAAAGTCAAAAGGCCTTGAGGGTGAAATAGGTTATGAGTGCTCAGAAAGCAGTGAGGCAGCCTGTCTGGGCCAAACACTGTGAGAGACCAGAGCGCTGCAGGAGATGAACTCAGACAGACAGTAAGCTTGAGGAAAGGTACAGATTACGTAAGGCCTTACAGGACTTCTTCTTACTTACATAAGGACTTTTTCTATTGGGGGGAGGGGAGTGGACAGTGAGATATAAATTCAGAAGATGCTAACAAGAGAAGTGCCATGATCTGACTTATAGTCTAATTTCTACTTTAGGATCACTCTGTTTCCTTTATTGAAACAGTGAGAGATTGCTGTAGATGCAGGGAGCTCAAACCTGGTGCTCTGTGACAACGTGGAAGGGTGGGATGCGGTGGGAGGTGGAAGGGAGGTTCAAGAGGGAAGGGACATATGTATATCTATGGCTGATTCATGTTGATGTATGGCAGAAACCAACACAATATTATAAAGCAATTATCCTCCAATTAAAAACAAATACATTTTTTTAAAAAGGAAATCATGCTATAAAAGTGTAAGGGAAACCAGTCAGGAGAAATGTCAACAATCTTGCAAAGAAATGTGGATGGTTTGGCCCAGAATGATAGCTGTAACTGTAGTGAGAAGTGATAGGATTATGATTATATATTGAAGTAAGGTCAATGAGATTTGATGATGTAAAGTATGAAAATAAGACAGAAATCATGGATGACTAAAGGTGTTAAGAAATATTATCTAAAAGTTGGAAGTAAGACAAAGGGATGACTGCACAACCTTTTTATATAGACCGTTGTCTCACAGGCCTGGGCAAGGATGACTGAATTCTCCAGGGCATATACCAATGTTGACTTGCTATTTACTATTGTGAAATAACTTCATTACTGTGAAGTTACATGTTCCCTTGCAAACTTGTGCACTAGAGAGGCAAATATTTTCCATCCATTAGAGAGGATTGGAGAAGGCAATGGCACTCCACTCCAGTACTCTTGCCTGGAAAATCCCATGGGCGGAGGAGCCTGGAAGGCTGCAGTCCATGAAGTTGCTGAGGGTCAGACATGACTAAGCGACTTCTCTTTCACTTTTCACTTTCATGCATTGGAGAAGGAAATGGCAACCCACTCCAGTGTTCTTGCCTGGAGAATCCCAGGGATGGCGGAGCCTGGTGTGCTGCTGTCTATGGAGTCACACAGAGTCAGACACGACTGAAGTGACTTAGCAGCAGAGAGGATAACCTTATCAATAGAACTATCCTGAAGATTATTGACCACTTTTGTCTCCAATTCAGCAAAATTATCTTGCTTGCCTTCCTGACTGACTACACAACATCGGTTTCCCCTTTCAATCAGCTTTTCCTTCTTTTGAGTCTTTGATTCTTTTTGAATCAGCTTTACCACCCTGCCGGTTTTCTAACACATGAGCTAAGAAATTTTTGGCACATGTTCACTGTATATTTGTATACAAGCTATGTATTTATCTTTTTAAAAAATTGTACTTTGCCATGGGTGCTGGGTGTGAACAATGGGAAGAATAAACCTACCACTTACAGAAGTGGGGGAGATTGTTGGAGGTACAAGGTTTAGGGGGAAGATTGAGAGTTTGGCTTTGGACAGGTGATATATAAGGTGCTTATTCAAGTGGAGATATTGAGTAGGAAGTTGGATGGAAGAGTTTGAATAGGTGAAGAGAGTTGTATTTGGGGTATGAAATTGGGGGCCATCAGTGTTAGACATGGCTTAAAAGTCCAGCGATAGGGTAAAATCTCTAAGGGAGTCCAGCTAGGAATACAGTCTAAAGATTGAGTCCTGAGGCCTATAAACAATTTAAGTTTAGGGAAATAGGATGAATGAGAAAAAAAAAAAAATAAAGTGGCTCAGAAATCCAGGGGCTTATGCTGTCTTGCAAGCTAATTTTCTGTTGATAGGCGGGACTGTGCTCCCTTCCTGTTGTTTGACCTGAGGCCAAACTAGGGTGGAGGTAATGAAGATAATGGAGACCTCCTTCAAAAGGTCCCGTGCACACACTGCCACACTCAGTACCTGCAACCCTGCAGCAGGCCATCGCCAACCCATGCCTCCGCTGGAGACTCCTGGACACTCACGGGCAAGTCTGGGCCAGTCTCTTGTGGGGTCACTGCTCCTTTTTCCTGGCTCCTGGTGGACACAAGGTCTTGTTTGCACCTTCCAAGAGTCTGTTTCCCAGATCATGTGTAAATTCTGGTAGCTCTATGGGGGGGTTAACAGCGACCTTCACCAAGAGGGCACCAGGTCTGCTGCACCCAGAGCCCCTGCCCTGCAGCAGGCGACTGCTGACCCTTACCTCCACAGAAGACACTCTAACACTCAAAGGCAGGTCTGGCTCAGTCTCTGTAGGGTCTCCTATTATGCACAACGTTTTTTTGAATGGTTCTATGAAGACCTACGAGACCTTCTAGAACACCCAAAAAAAGATGTCCTTTTCATCATAGGGAACTGGAATGCAAAAGTAGGAAGTCAAGAGATATGGGGTAACAGGCAAATATGGCCTTAGAGTACAAACGCAGGGCAAAGGCTAACAGAGTTTGGTCAAGAGAACACACAGATCATAGCAAATACCTTCTCCCAACAAAACAAGAGAAGACTCTACACATGAACATCACCAGATGGTCAACACCAAACTCAGACTGATTATATTCTTTGCAGCCAAAGATGGAGACACTCTATATAGTCAGCCAAAAACAAGATCGGGAGCTGACTGTGGCTCAAATCATGAACTCCTTATTGCCAAAATCAGACTTAAATTGAAGTAAGTAGGGAAAACAACTAGACCATTCAGGTATGACCTACAACAAATCCCTTATGATTATCCAGTGGAAATAACAAATAGATTCAAGGGATTAGATCTGATAGACACACTACCTGAAGAACTATGGAGATTCATGACATTGTACAGCAGACAGGGATCAAGATCATCCCCAAGAAAACCAAATACAAAAAGGCAAAACTGTTGTCTGAGGAGGCCTTACAAATTGCTGAGAAAAGAAGAGAAGCTAAAGCCAAAGGAGAAAAGGAAAGATATAAGCATCTGAACGCAGAGTTCCAAAGAATACCAAGGAGAGATAAAAAAAGCATTCCTCATCAATCAATGCAAAAAAATAGAGGAAAAAAACAGAATGTGAAAGTCTAGAGATCTCTTGAAGAAAACTAGAGATTCCAAGGGAATATTTCATGCAAAGATGGGCATAACAAAGGACAGAAATTGTATGGATCTAATAGAAGCAGAAGATATTAAGAAGAGGTAGCAAGAATACACAGAAGAACTGTACAAACAAGATCTTCACAACCCAGATAACCACAATGGTGTGATCATTCACCTAGAGCCAGACATCCTGGAATGCAAAGTCAAGTGGGCCTTAGGAAGCATCACTATGAACAAAGCTAGTGGAGGTGATAGAATTCCAGATGAGCTATTTCAAATCCTAAAACATGATGCTGTGAAAGTGCTACACTCAATATGCCAGCAAATCTGGAAAACTCAGCAGTGGCCACAAGACTCGAAAAGGTCAGTTTTCATTCCAATCGCAAAGAAAGGCAATGCCAAAGAATGCCCAAACCACCACACTCATCTCATATGCTAGCAAAGTAATGTTCAAATTTCTCCAGCCAGATTTCAACAGACTGGTTCCAAATAGGAAAAGGAATACGTCAAGGCTGTATATTGTCACCCTGCTTATTTAACTTATATGCAGACTATATCATGAGAAACGCTGGGCTGGATGAAGCACAAGCTGGAATCAAGATTGCTGGGAGAAATATCAATAACTTCAGATGTGCAGGTGACACCACACTTGTGGCAGAAAGTGAAGAAGAACTAAAGAGCCTCTTGATGAAAGTGAAAGAAGAGAGTGAAAAAGTTGGCTTAAAACTCAACATTCAGAAAACTGATATCATGGCATCTGGTCCCATCACTTCATGGCAAATAGAGGGGGAAACAATAGAAACAGTGAGAGACATTATTTTGGGGGGCTGCAAAATCACTGCAGGTGGTGACTCCAGCCATGAAATTAAAAGATGCTTGCTCCTTGGAAGAAAAACTATGGCAGTTGGATGGTATCACCGACTCAATGGACATGAGTTTGTGTAAGCTCCAGGAGTTGGTGATGGACAGGGGAGCCTGGAGTGCTGCAGTCCAAGGGGTTGCAAAGAGTTGGACACAACTGATGACTGAACTGAACTGATGACCAACCTAGATGGCATACTAAAAAGCAGAGACATTGCTTTGCTAACAAAGGTACGTCTAGTCAAGGCTATGGTTTTCCAGTGGTCATGTATGGATGTAAGAGTTGGACTATAAAGAAAGCTGAGCACCAAAGAATTGATGCTGTTGAACTGTGGTGTTGGAGAAGACTCTTGAGAGTCCCTTGGACAGCAAGGAAATCACACCATTCAATCCTAAATTAAATCAGTCTTGAACATTCATTGGAAGGACTGATACTGAAGCTGAAGCTGCAATACTTTGGTCACCTGATGCAAAGAACAGACTCATTGGAAAAAACCCTGATGCTGGGAAAGATTGAAGGCAGAAGGAGAAGGGGATGACAGATGATGATGAGATAGTTGGATGGTATCACCGATTCAGTGGACATGAGTTTGAGCAAGCTCCAGGAGTTAGTGATGGACAGGGAAGCCTAGAGTGCTGCAGTTCATGGGGTCGCAAAAACTCGAACATGTCTGAGCAACTGAACTGAACTGAACTGGAAGCTAACCGAAGAAGATGTTTCAAGTAGGAAATAGAAAACTATTCTGTCAATGCCTCTGAGTACTCAAGCTAGATAAAGACTGAGAATTGACATTGAAATTAGAGACATTTGTGTCCTTAGCCAAATCACTTTTGTTGCAGTTATGAGGTTAAAGCCTAACTGGAAAAATTTTGAAAAGAGAATGAGGATGAAGTAATTGAAGTCAGGGAATACAGATGACTCTTTGGAGAAATTTTGCCATATTTCTTAGTAGGGATTGTTCATTCACAGTAGGAGAAGAATAAGCCAAGTGTATGGGCACAGATTCAGGCCCAGGTTCACAGCTATGCATGTGAATTGAGACCAGTCAGCCTGACTCTGTGCTCTTCTTAAGTCATACTCTGCTCTGAGGGTACGAGTATAGGTGGACCAAAAGTCTGATGGAACAGCAGCTGAGATTTTTCAGGTGATCATGATGGAGCAAGAGATGTTCAAAGGACTTGAGGTTGTACAGAGAAATGAGTATAGTCATGGGCTACAGAATTTAGCTAGAGAAGCAGAGTAAAAGGCACATGAGATAGTAAACGAATTGTGAAACAGAGGAGCAGAGGCTCTTACAAACTTAATGTTGAAGTCAGAGAACTCCAGAAGTAAGTTATAAAGTCAGAGAACTCTAGGGAGGTGGAATTGGTAATTCTGATAATTTACACTATAGATGGTTATTTATAAGGCCTAGATCGTGACTGTGTTACTTAGTAGCTTTTCTATTATGGTTTATCAAAGGATCTTGAATATAGTTCCCTGTGCTATACCTTAGGACCTTGTTGCTCATCCATTTTAAATATAATAGTTTTATCTACCACTCCCAAACTCCCAGTCCAAATTATAAAAAAAATGAATTTACGTATGTGTATAACTGCATCACTTTGAAGCAGAGATTGGCACAATGCTGCAAATCAACTAGACTTCAATAAAAAATAAGGTTAATGGCTAAAATAGGGTGAAGATTCAGGGTCAGGACCACGATAAAGGAAGAAGCAGAGGCATAGAACACCCTCGGAAGTGAATAGGCATACGGTGTGGTCTCCCAAGGAGCAGTTACCCAGCTCAGAAGTGGTGTTGTGGAGCAAGGCTCCCAGCAAGTCTGGGTATTGAGACTGTGCTAATACCTTATCACACCATGCAATTGTTCAGCTTGTTTGTAAAGTAAGTTGTATTGCTTTTGACAACGTTAAGTCAGAGAAATAGGAATCGTCATAGAAACATTTACTTTGTATACTAGAGCGGATGGTCTTATAAATAATGCTTTAAAATATCCATCTTTTCTACTTTCCAAAATAGCAATGCATAAGTGAACAACAACTCATCTCTTGGCCCTTTTCATCAAAAACACAAGCAGAAAGCACAGTAGGCAGTATAGAAAGTTAGGCAACAGTAAAACAGGTGGCTGACACATGAGAAGAGGAATATAGAATGAATCAAGTGGTGGATGCAAAAAGAAGGGGGAAAAAATGTTTAAGAATAAAAGAAGGGAGAAAAATTAGGTTCCAGAGAATGAGAAAAAAAGCTTGCAAGGCTTTGCATAGAGATCAGAAAAGCCTATATATAGTAATAATAACAAGTAACCTATGAAAAGAATTACTCAAGAATGTTTACTGCAGGAGAAGATTTCTGATGAAACAATAAAACCAAGGTATACCAGTAACTTCTGGTTGATAAACTACAACAGGTTTCTTAGGACTGGGGAAGATTTGGGGTGTTTAAAATTACTCACATTGACATCATAATGCTCAATAAAACACAGTCTATTTGTAATTTGTAAAGTATAACAGCTATTTTAATACATGTATTACTTCATTTATGTCATCTACATCAAAATTGACATATAATGGTTTTTATTGCTTATGTAAAACACAACTACTACTAGTATCAGTTATGCTTGAGTCCAAATGACACTTAGGAGCATGAAAGAGTAAACAAAGTGTTCAGGTAACAGTGGAGGCTCTAGAGTTGGTTGTGTTGGTACCTTCCTTAAGCAAGATGAAGTTACAGATTTAATCTTTGAATATGTTTGGTTATACAGTCACCCCTCTCTCGATATAAATGAAAGTGTTCCTTCAAGAGATTGACTCGACATTTTTTTTAATAGAGTATTAAAAAGATAGTAATCTCAAGTAGATTATTATCATGTAAATTGCTCACTTTGATGACAGAAGCAGTAGGAAAATCTAATAAAAACAAAAAGAATGGCTTTGATTTCCATTGCATCTGCTTGTGAAGTCTCAAGTAATCCCTTAAAGACTTGTCCACGCCCTCATTATATAAAGGCAATCCTGTCACTTTTTTATGATTTTAAAGGAAAAATTAGTTTGAGAACAAATGTTGACTGCATACTTCCAGTTTTATAATAAAGATAAAAAGACTTGGGGTTGGAATGGTGTTACTTAATTTAATTAAGAAATGATCTCTATCCGTCCTTAGTACCGCAAACATGATTGAACATATACACATTTGTTCTGTTCACTTAACTGGCAGGAAACATTGTTCCTTAATTCCAGCTTACACATTCCTAGTCGTTTTCATAACAACACTGAGAAAAACCAAACAGTACATTTCCAGGGGATTATGGCCCTTCTCAGATAGTCCTAATCACTTGAAAAGCATTACTAGGTGCAAGGCTTAATGCCAAAATATTCTAATTATGCACAAAGGCACTGCCTATCTTTAAGGAAGGCATCTGAACAAGATGGAACAGTATCTCTACATATGTCTGATCCTATAACGATTTAAAGGATTTATGGTCATCAAATAACTTGAAATTTTAGAGATTATTTTTGGTCACTTGTAGAAAAGGCTATATAGTCAAATTACAGTTTCATGACAACAGTACCAGAAAATTTTAGAATTTTCCCCGCCCTTTTACCATAAAAAATGTAGTCCTACTGTATATTTTGATAAATAATAATTTTCATTTTCAATGGGTTAATTCCCTGCACTGTCCATGCACACACACACACACACACAAACACACACACACTCCATTTGTTGCATATCATGTACTTAGTGCATCTATTGTTAAAGTTTGACTGGACTTATCTGTAAATTCCTCAAATCTTGATAAGCTTATGAGAAGTTCTTCCTCCTGGTGACAGTAATCTCTGCAAGTCAGTTTATTCCAGGGGCAACTGAGAATCTTGGTCTGTTTCACAAGTCTTAGAATGTGTCTAAGGGTTAGGTTTGCCCCCTGAATTATAAAGCATCTCAGGATTTCCAGACAGCAAATGCTTGTCACTAACCTGATTTATGTTTGTTATGTCTGTCAAATGTTTCAGATGCTCCAAATTGCTCCATCTCTATTATTTCTCTTCAGTTAACTTGGAGAAAGCAGGAGAAAGGACTACAAATGTCTGTTGGGTTCTCTTTGTGTTCATGTACTGGTCTCACAAAATCTCAAGGGTTTCTTTACTTGATACTCAGAATACTCACAATTAAAAGTGAAAGATGAGATATGAACACATGTTTAAATGACAACAACAAAGTGTGTATAAAGTGAGAAGGGAGTTAGTTGGCTGAAGGAATCTGAGCATTAACTTCAGAGTAGCCTCCATACAAGAGAATCTTAAGTTATATCACCAATGCTCCATTTCTCTTAATCTCTGAACTCTCTTTCCTCCCGTGTCTTCTCTATGCTTAGGCTGCCTTAGCTTTTAGCTCTCTAATTGCAAAATAGTTGCCAGAAGCTCCATACCATATTTCATGGAACCTAATCATCACCGATTATAAGAAAAAAAATTAACGGAAAAAAAAGAAAACTGTTGACCTTTAAATAATAGCACAAGTTTCTTATGACACAGAATGTAAAAGCCACCCCAATCTCATAGATATTAAAATGTAAGTGAAAACGGGGCATCCTAAAGTTATTGAAGGGCTTTCCTGGTGGCTCAATGGTAAAGAACCCACTTGCCAATGTGGATTTGATCCCTGGGACAGGAAGGTCCCCCAGGAGAAGGAAATGGCAATCCATTCCAGTATTCATACTTGGAAAATCCCATGGACACAGGAGCCTGGCAGGGGTCTCGAAAGAGTTGGACACAACTTAGCAACTAAACAGCAACAACAAAAATCAATGAGCTATAATTGGCCATTTTCTCATTAACTCCAAGGTCATAATAGTTTATAACATTTATCAGGAATAGTTAAATAAGATCACACCTATCTCTGAACGAATTAGAGTGGCTGGCCAGAAAACCAGTATATGTTGATCAATTTCACTCAAGCCCCTTGGGCCGATAGTAGGGAAGGGATGGTTTCCATGAAGAAAGTTAAGATCTCTTCCAGAATAGGAGGAAATAAACTCTGGAAAGACAACATAATAATAAATGCCCAATATTATAAACCCACATAAGAATTAAACCATAGGATGCCTGACTCTTATTAAATAATTTTAAGTGCCTTCACTGAATATTTTATCTCCATTGCCAAAAGATTTAAAACTCAAGATCAATTTATAAAGAAAGAATAACATTTGGGGGGCTGAACAGTATCTGAAAATGCTTCACTTCTCTTTCAAAAGATCATTTCTCTTTTTATCCTCTATCTCTTGCTTCAAATCTGTTCACAATATGGAAACCACCTACTGTTAGTCCTGAGGCATATAGCATCAAGGCTACAACTATTTTTAGTCAATGAAACATTTTGATAGTATTCTTCCAGTAATATGTTTGTTTGGACAGTACCCAAAATGTGAGCTAATTTCATCTTATGTTTTAGTAATGATGCAATTTATACAATAACTCAGAATTAGTTGAACACCCTATGCAGCACTTTCCAAAGGGAACAGACAATAAACAATGAAAAGCTCCTCCATAGATCCTCATAACATAATAAGACTAGCTGGTTACTTTTAATTCAAATTACAGGCAAAACTAAGAAGTACCATAAAGAGGAAACTTGAGATTTTTAATTGTTAGGTTTTCCCTGCCAATGGGTAGCACTGATGCCCCTTTGCTAGCAGCTCAGACCCTTTTTAACTTCAAGAGATGCAGCAAAAGATGCCCTCTAGACTGGCCCATCCAGGGTTAGGAAGCACATCAATCTCTAATCCCCCAGAGCGCAGCTACTCTGCAACCCTCAGTGGGGCAGTGACCAAGGGGATCTTTGGGTGACAGGCAGCAGAATCAGAAGTGGTTGCAGAATTTAAGAGCTATTTAAGATTCAGTTATTATGCGCGAGTCTCTATCTGTAGATACTAAGATGCTTTTTCATTTATTACCATTTTGAAAGTAGAATGTAATTCAGCAACTAAAGCAGCCAGTGCAGCAAGAGCAGCCAAATAATGAAAGAGAAGCAGACAGGACATCAGGATTCAGGTGGCCCCAAAGAGCTCAAGTGAAAGAACTGTGAGAATAAGAGACAGATTCCATAAAGATTCACAGAGAGGGTAGCAAAGCCTACCAGAAACACTAAAAAGCTGAGCACTCAGCCTCTCCTAAGAGTATGTTTTGTGCACTTAGTCACTCAGTCATGTCTGACTCTATGACCCTTTGGACTGCAGCCTCCCAGGCTCCTCTGTCCATGGGATTTTACAGGCAAGAATACTGGAGTGGGTTAACGTTTCTCCCTCCAGGGGATCTTCCCGACCCAGGGATCGAACCTGTATCTCTGGTGTCTCCTACATAGCAGGTATATTTTTTACCTGCTGAGCCATCAGGGAAGATTACTCCTAAGAGGGTGGAGTTTAAATCTTTGGTAACCCATGCCAAAAGATGATTAGGAGGCTGAAAATGAGGGAACATAGTTAAAGCAGCTTTTGTATGTATGCCATAAACTATTCATTTACACACAATTTCATTTAAGACTCTACAACAACTTTAGGAGGTAGATGTTCTATGTTACAAATGAAAACACTGAAGCCAAGAGAAAGAGGAATTAAACAATTTCTTTAAGGAAACATAGTAGAAAACTGAGGAAAGCAGTATTATCTACTAGGCATTCATTCATAAATTCAACAGATATTTGTAGGTAACTTCTCTGTGCCAGGTACTTATTTAGTTAAGTCAAAGTCCATGATATATTTTTAAATAAGAATTCTAAAATTAGTAAATCCATAAAAGAAAGAATTTAAAACATAAAAAAATAATAATATGAAGAAAGAATAAACTGATTTGGAAAATAACTAAATAGAACTTTAGAAATGGAAAATAAGGTCCTTGAGATTTTTTTTTAACTGGCACTTCCTGGGCACTTACCATGAACCAGATACTGTCCTGGGCATCCCCTTATTGTGTCCTTACAATCCAGGTTTGATATAGGCATTATTAGTATCCACCTGATGCAGATACACGAAAATGAGGGGAACTTGCCCAGAGTCCCATGGCCAATTTGAGATGCCAGGATTTGAATCTGACATTGCAGAGTCTTTAGTCTTTTTTTTTTTTTTAAAGCCAAACAAAGATACAAAAATAGGGATGCAATTCATATGCCATACCATTCACTCCTTTGAAGTATACAATTCAATAGTTTTTAGTAAGTCCACAGAGTTGTGCAATCATTACAGCAATCTAATTTTAGACATTTTCATCACTCGCAAAACAAAACCCATGCCCTTCCCTGCTCCCCATTTCCATGCAACCATTAAACTACTTTCTTTAGCTTTATCTATTCTGGATATTTCATACAAATGAAATCATACAATAGTACAATATGTGTCTTTTGTGACTGACTGCCCTCACTTAGCATAATGTTTAAAAGGTTCGTTTATAATATAGCATGCATCAATACTTCATTCTCCTTTTTATTGTCAAATAATGTCCTATTGTATGAGTAGACTACATTTAATTTATCCATTAATTAGGTGATGGATGCTGAAGTTGTTTCCACTCTTTGTTATAAGTGGAATAATTCTATATGAATAATGCAGCCAGAATGTTCCCGTACAAGTTTTGTGTGGATACGTTCTCTTCCCTCTAAGGCATACAGGTAAGAGTGGAATTACTGGTCATATATAACTTTGTGTTTACATTTTGAAGAACTACCAAACTGCTTCCCAAAGTAACTATATTACAATACATTCATTTTACATTCTAGCTGCTTTGAAGTGATATCATACTGTGGTATTTATTTGCATTTCCCTGTTGACTAAGGATGTTGAATACTTTTTCATGTGCTTAGTGGTCATTTCTATATCTCTTTTGGAGAAATGCCTATTGAGGCCTTTTGCTCCCATATTCTGAATAGAGACTATTTGTGTTGCCTTTAACCTAGCTCTTAGCAAGAAGTCTGTGACTAGGGAAGCAGGATAAAATAGGAGAAGGAAGGTCGTAATCATTAAATGAAAAAACCATAAAGCCTGTGATATGAAGTCCTTTACTGTGAGACTCGCCAAGCCCAGAACACTGAATTTGGTGGAAACATCACCCTAGAGAAGACAAGATAAATGATTGTATAAAAGGTTTTAAGACAGACAAATAAAACTGAAGCTTCAAACTATGCCAGATCACTCCTCCCCTGCCACAAATAATTCTTTAACAAATAACTTGCCTCATTCAAACATACACAGTAGTAAGAAAGGGTCAGATGGATGAAAATGTGCATATAATTGGCATTCCTAGAAGAGAGAATTTATATAATGTCAAAATTGTTTAAACATTTAATAGAAGGAATATTTATTTAATAAATAAAATACACTTGGCTCAGAAAACAAAGAAATATAAATACAAAGATGTGTCTTAGTATTAATAAAATTACTAAGCATTAAGGGTAAAAGAGAAAAATATATCCCTGCAGAAGGGAGAAGAGGATATACAATAAGCGTCCCCTATCTTGGTTGCAGACATTTCTAGATGTTTCTAAACACTCCATATCGGAGGACAGTGACGATGCCTATACGCTACTGAGGGAAAGAAAGTGATGCAACAATTTTATCCCAGCAAAGTGGCCTACTGCATGCGAGAGCCAGAAAGAATGCAACACTGCGTGAGCCCTTCTTGTAAAATTACTGGCCAATGAAACCAGCCAACTGACAGATGACTCAAAATGGTGACCTCAGGGAAGAAGCCATGGGCAATAAACTAATAAAGAGCTCTGAATCTATTTAATTGTAGAATTCAATATGATGCTTTTGGTTGTAGGCAGAATTCAAATGTTATAAGCTTTGACAACATATGATTAATAAAATAATATTTCAAAAATTAGTGGTCAAGAGAAGGGAAGATGGCAATCTCCAAGTGCATTTTAATAGAATTTAAGTATCTCGGAGAAATTGCGGATTCAGTTCAGACCACCACAACAAAGTGAATATCACGATAGAGAGAGTCACACAAAATTTTTGGTTTCCCAGTGCATATAAGAGCTATGTTTACACTATACTGTAGTCTATTAAGTGTGTAATAGCATTGTGTTTAGAAAATAATATATATACTGTAATAGAAAGAATATTTTATTGCTAAAAATGCTAACCATCATTTAAGCCTCCAGAAAGAGTTGTAACCTTTCTGCAAGAGTAACATCTAAGATCACTGATCACAGATCACCATAACAAATACAGCAAAAATGAAAAAAGTTTGAATTATCGCAAGAATTACTGCAATGTGACCAGAGACACAAAATAAGCAAGTGTGTGAAAAGTGGTGGTGATAGACTTGCCTGACACTGGGTTGCCACAGAACTCCAATTTGTAATAACCAAAATATCCACAAAGTACAACAAGGTGAGGTGCAACAGAATGTGTTATGACCATAGCTTTTTCTTAACCAGCAATTTTAAAAAGAAATGTAAAAATTTTAAGAGAGATTCTTCATTTTAATGGAAATTATGACTGAATTTCATCAAGTGGCAAGATGTGTCCTTTTGGATTTGAGTAAATATGACATTTAACTGGATTATGTGTATCACTATTTTGAGACAAAATTATGCATGGTATGGCCCAATAAGCATATGCTGGTTAAGTGCACATTGATATAATAAATTTTTTCACCTTTAATTAATTGCATTAGTAGATTTCTTGATTTGAGATGTCTTCACATTCCTAGAGTAAATTCAGCTTGAATCATGGTACATTCTTCAATAAACTGCTCAATTTGGGGGGGGGGGTGGGTAACAATTATTTAGAATTTTAGATTTAAGTTCTTAAATATATGTATGGGGGAAAGCTGTACTAGCTTATTAAATAAACACCAGCCTCATAAACCTTAGAGATTTCTGTGGTTATGTGTGTTGGTTAAATAATAGTATACTTATCTAATTTTTAAACATTATCCTTTTTATGGCATGTCTTACATTATCTTCCAAATCTCTTCCACAGGTATTATCTGCTCAGATTTTCTATTTTTACTTCAGTTACTTTTGTTACTCAAAAATCACCCAGTTCCTTTTGGCTAGAAAATCATTCAATTCCTTTCGGTTTTCAAATTTATTGCCATAGAATTGCAGGTAATATTCTCTCATAGTTCTCTTAATCTCTTAAACCTTTTGTTATATTTCCTTTCTTCCATCCCAACCCATTAATATGGAATCTTTAAAATTTCTTTTCTGCCCCACTCCACACACACACACACACACAATTTCTAGAACACTATTCCTTAATCCCTGGGTCTTGCTAATCTATAAAAGGGGTATAGTTTGTTCAGTTTAGATTTTAAATCATAAAATTGCACACAGGTACAATTATCTTTGATTATCCTTGACCACAAGATGAAGTCTTTGTCTTGATTTTACAAGCCATACTGTTTAAATAATATGTATCTTTAAATACTAGAGTCATTCAGCAACCAAGACACACCCTGTCAGAGGTGTATGGGAAATGCTACTGAGGGAAGAAATACATCTTCCATTTCACATTTATTCAGGGGTATCTCCTTATTAAATGAAATTAAGGATGAAATTAGCAGCAGAATTTAAATCTCTCTCTGTTTTTCCCTCCTATTCTCCCTCTCCCTGCTCCCACACCAAATAACTTAGGTCAAGGCAATTATTGGGTTTTTCCATACCAGAACAAATATATCATCTATTTAAAATTTAAGATTTAAAAATACATGGTCACAACATCATCTTAAATTTACTATGTATTATTTTTTCTTCTTGATATGTTAAGCTCTTTGAATTTTCCTTTAGTTAGGACACTGATTTGAGTATATTTTTCAGACAGAGGATAAAGTGGTATACTCTCTGATCTCCTGAATTTGGGGAAACTTGTCTTTCCATTGGCTGGTTAGACAGATGGTATCTTGGCTGGATATATGATTCTTGAACTGTAATCTCTCAGTAACCTATTAAACTAATCCCACTGTTTTCTAGCCTCCAATATTGCAAATGATATGCCCAACACCACAAAGTTGTGATTTTCTTTCCAGGCTATCTAGTTTCTGGAAACTTCTAAGATTTCCTTTTTATTCTTGAAATTCTGAAAAGCCACTAAGATAGGCCTTGGTGTATGACTTTGTAAATTAATTCTTTATTGGTTCACAGGAGGATTTTCCAGTCAGCAGACTCAAATCCATTTTTAGCCCAGTCAATTCTTCTTAATGATGAAGTTATTACCACTCTATTTCTTCATTTTTCTCCCTACAGATCTCCTGGTGTTTATATGTATGTTTTTAGAATATTTTCTAAGATTATTACCTTTTATTTAATAATATTCATCACTGTGTAATTTTACTCTGTATTGTTAGAATTTTCCACCATTTAATCATCAGGAAAAAAAAAATGTGTTTTTCATCAGTGATCATAGGAAGGTTTTTCTGCCATGTGATCTGAACCATAACTACTGATTTATTAAAATTATCTTTTCATTCTCCCACTGATTTGGCCACAAGTTCAGTTCAGTTCAGTTCAGTTCAGTTGCTCAGTCGTGTCCAACTCTTTGCGACTCCATGAATTGCAGCCTGCCAGGCCTCCCTGTCCATCACCAACTCCCGGAGTTCACTCAGACTCGCGTCCATCGAGTCAGTGATGCCATCCAGCCATCTCATCCTCTGTCGTCCCCTTCTCCTCCTGCCCCCAATACCTCCCAGCATCAAAGTCTTTTCCAATGAGTCAACTCTTCGCATGAGGTGGCCAAAGTACTGGAGTTTTAGCTTTAGCATCATTCCTTCCAAAGAAATCCCAGGGTTGATCTCCTTCAGAATGGACTGGTTGGATCTCCGTGCAGTCCAAGGGACTCTCAAGAGTCTTCTCCAACACCACAGTTCAAAAGCATCAATTCTTCGGCACTCAGCCTTCTTCACAGTCCAACTTTAAAGGGAGCCATTTATTCTTCCCTCAGTAACTGGGTCTGCTTGTTATCATTCTTTGCTGAAAGATTTATGTCCCAATGGCACTTCTACAGTGATGATATCTTTATCATTGTTCTTTACCAATTAGAGCCACAGTCGAGAGAAGGGCAGAAAGCGCACATTTGGTACTTGATAGCTGACAGTGAAGGCACTGGTAGTTGTTAACAATTTGATGAGATACAAAGCAACAATTTGGCTTCCAGTATCTCCCTGTGAAAGCAACAGCTCAGTCCAAGTCCTAGAGTCAGGAGCAACTCAGCTTCAGTGCAGTTTGCCTCCAGGCTTATAGGGATTCCCAGGTTTGGGTGGGTCCTTCCCAAAGGACACAGAGGAGAAAGGCAGGTACTGCTACTCCTGAGCAAAGGTAGGTGTGTCTTTAGTGACCCTCTCAAAACCAGAGAAAGCCAGGTCTTCCTTCCAGGTCTCATGCTTTTCCACTGTCACCAATCTGTGGACAAGTGGGCTATTGCTGCTGCTAAGTCGCTTCAGTCGTGTCCGACTCAGTGTGACCCCATAGACGGCAGCCCACCAGGCTCCCCGTCCCTGGGACTCTCCAGGCAAGAACTCTGGAGTGGGTTACCATTTCCTTCTCCAATGCATGAAAGGGAAAAGTGAAAGTGAAGTTGCTCAGTCGTGTCCAACTCTTAGTGACCCCAAGGACTGTAGCCCACCAGGCTCCTCTGTCCATGGGATTTTCCAGGCAAGAGTAGTGGAGTGTGGAGCCATTGCCTTCTCTGCTGTAGGCTATTAGATACTTACTAAATATTTGTTAAATGAATTACTTAATGTCACATGACTTGGGAATGGGCAATAATCATGGTCTCCCTCCTCATGGTCAAGTGACCTTCGTACTATAAGCTCTTTCATCTTGATGCTATGCTGTTGTTGTCTAGGTTAGGTTAAGGTTGTTAAACTAACTCTGCTTGCTATGTTGTGGTCTCTTTCTATACATGTGTTCACATAATATCCTTTGGTGCGACTGATTTGTAGAGTCACCTCAAGAAATGGGCTTCACCCTTCTTGTACCTCAGTTTCTCTAAAAATAAAATGAATATAAAATGACATTTATACAGGCTTTTGATCTTATAAAAGTATAAAATGTCATTAATTAGCATTCTTTAATGCTAGCTTTTGTGACTGTTAAAAATATAATAGTACTCTGAACTTCTTCAGTGCCTTTCATCTGAGAATGTTAAAGTGTTTCATAAACTTTGACTAATTAATCAAGCACCATTGTAAGGGAGGGACAGTATTATTATCTCTACTTAATGGATTGGAAACAGGAGTTCAACAGATTATAGACTAAAGGACAGACTCCAGACAGGACAATTGCAGAACAAGAGCAAAAGTATCTTTGTCTGGACTTTGTTCTTAAGGACACCCAGCCCACTGAAGGGCTTCTCTCTTCATGACAAATAATTATACACTATAAAATTTTTATTTTGCCTTTGAGGCAGAAGAAAATACTTCCCACTCATTCGTCCCCTCTCTTGAATATAACCTTAACCCAAGGGAGAGAAGAAGCCATGCTCCTCAGCTCTCTGCATCTCAGGGATACAAATCTCTCCAAAGCAGATGGGCAGACCATAGATAAGATGCTCACAAATGTCTTCGGCAGTTTTTATAGACACAGCTCAAGTAAAAGTTCATTGTAAAGCAACATATATTAATAATGTATCATTGTTTAATAATAAAAATGCTCTCATGCATCCATTGAGTCAATAAATGTTTATTAAGCATCTCCTATGTGTCACACACTATTCTCGACAATGGGGATACAGCAGTAAATAGAACAGTTGTTACTCTCAAAACACCTTACATTTCACAGGAAATGGAGGTGGAAAGAAATAGTAAACAAAGAACTACGTATATTGTAGGAAAATACAAGAAGAAAAGTGGAGACTCGTGATGGTCCAGTGGCTAAGACTCTGTACTCCCAGTGCAGGGGACCCAGGTTGGATCCCTAGTGGGGGAACGAGATCCCACAGGCCACAGCTAAGAGTTCACCTGCCACACTAAAGAATCCTGCATGCTGCAACGAAGACTGAAGATCCCACGTGCCTCAACTAAAACCCAGCACAGCCAAATAAAGAAATATTTTTTAAAAAAGGAAGAAAAGTCAAGTTCTAACATATTTATCGTCTTCTCAGTTGCTAATAAAAGATGTTTTTAAAAGATGAAGAAGACAAGTGAATTACAGGAGGGAAATGAAGCAAAAGGGAGAGGCCATGTTATTCTCTATCGATGCCAGGGAGCTGGCACTTAAACAGAGACATAAAGGAAGTAGAGGGGCCAGTCCATGAATGAATGAGGGGAGATTTTTCTGGCAAAAGAAACAAGGGCAAAGGTCCTGAAGAAAGAGTACGTTTGGCATATTCCAAGATCAACAAGAAAGCCAGTGTGGTTGGAGAAAAGCAAACAAGATGAAGAGTGAGATGAGATTAGAGAGGTGGGGGCAAAGGATGGAGTGGTGCTCAGAACATGCAAGCCTTATTGGCCACGGGAAGGGTTTCCATTTTTATTCCAAGTGATCAGTGAAGCAACTGAATGGTTTGGAGCAAAGAAGTGACATGATCCGACCTATGTGTTTAAAAGGTCACTCTAGCTGCCATATGGAGAAAAGACCACAAGGATGGAAGCAAGATTTTGTTGCAGTACTCTCGACTTGAATCAGACTGTGGCAATGAGACCCCAGAGGAAATATTAAGTAGCTGGATACATGAGTCTTGAATGCAGAGAGGACGGCCAGGTTGGGCACATATATGTGGGCTGGAAGAGATCACCAAGCAAATGAAGGTAGCAGGGAGGAAAAGGAGGGCCAGGCTGAGCCTCAGAATGTCACTGTGTATAAGTGGGAAATCAAGGGAGATCCCACAAAGAAGACTCAAGAGTGAGCAGGGAGATAGGAGATGAACCAACAGAGTGATATCTTGGAAGTCAAGTGGAAAAAAAAAAAAAAAATATATATATATATATATGTTTCAAAGAAGAGAGAATCACTAACTGTATGAAATGGTGTTGAGCAAAAATAAGGTCTGAAAACTGACCATTAAATAGTGAAATACTGGTCTCATTAAAGACCTTTAAAAGAAAAATTTCAAGAGAATAATGAGAATAAAATTCAGATGGCAGTAGAATAAGTTTTCTTTACAGAAATCTCTCATATCCTTCTTTCTGACTGAATTCTGAATTGCTTAGGTCTCTTTCTTATCAGAGGAACTTTCTCCAACCCTGAGCAGCTCTGACTTACCTTAAACTCCTAACGCTTGTGTTTTCTTGGTGTTTTTTGTTTTTTCTATTGGTTAGTAAAATATTATTTCCAATTGAATTAATCATTCATCCAACAAATATTTATTCAATATCTGAAAAACACTTCCTTGGAGAGCTGCAAAGATTTTCACAGATAATATTTTTAAATTGCTGGGATATAATCAATAATCAAGAAAAATCTTATTGTTTTGGTCATATTATTTTTCTGGTGAGATATTTACTCCCTTTACACATCTAAACTGCTGCAAGTACAATTTGTTGCAATAAAGTGGCTACAGAATACTCTTGGGTTAACCAAAATTTGGATAGCAGAAAATCCAGCTAGGCTACAAACCTTTTCTTTTTATATGGAGCTCAATATAGACTTGCATGTTATAAAAAGTGTGCTAGATTTTCCAGAAAATGGTCTGGATAAAAGACAGGCAGAGATAAATCTGACACATTTTCTAATAGTACAGGGAATTAGATACTGAGACTAGCCTTTCTGATGAATAAAGTATTTGTAAAGTTTTTCAAAATATATTTTAGCCAGCTGGCAAGAAATCAAAGATTCTCTAGAGACCAAATGGAAAGCAAAAGCAAGAACCTGAAAAGGTAAATGGATTTCCACCCTGTCTTAGCTCAGATTCCCTAGAAGCAGAACCTGAGGCCAGAACTTATATACCTGGATATAGTCTCATCTAGAGTCTAGCCTTAGTCTGATGCAGGGAGCAGAGAGGGCAAGAAAGTTGGGGCATTAATTTCACCACATTATTATTCCTCCCAAGGCAAGTGAACCACATATTTGAACCCTCGTATTAGTCAAAGTAACAGTTAGAACAGGACATGGAGCAACAGACTGGCTCCAAATTGGGAAAGGATCACTTCAAGGCTTTATATTGTCACCCTGCTTATTTAACTTATGCAGGGCACCTCATGTGAAATGCTGGGCTGGATGAAGCACAAGCTGGAATCAAGATTTCTGGGAGAAATATAAATAACCTCAGATATGCAGATGACACCACCCTTATGGCAGAAAGCAAAGAGGAACTAAAGAGCCTCTTGATCCCGTGGTGGATTCATGTCAATGTATGGCAAAACCAACACAGTATTGTAAAGCAAAATAAAGTAAAAATAAATTAAAAAAAAAAAAAGTGAAAGAAGAGAGTGAAAATGCTGGCGTAAAACTTAACATTCAGAAAACTAAGATTGATGCAGCGCTGGAGCTGAGGTGTAGGGCAGCCATTTCACTCCATGAATTGTGGTCTGAAGTCCTGGGTGAGACACTCATGGATGCAGCACCCTATGAGCAGGTGGAACTGAACTAATGGCAAAGGAGAAAAAGGGTAATAGAACTAAGTCTAGGAGTGTATAGCATTGCCTTCAGATAGAATTACATTTGCCCACAGGCCTGTGATTCACAGAAATATAACAGTGCTCTCATACTGCTGCCTAACACGGTTAGACAGAGAGTCCATCTTAAAGAGATCAAGCCCTGAGCCTTTGGAGTGGGAGCACTGACTCCAAGACCCTAGACTACCAGAGAACTAACCCCAGGGAGTGTCAAACAGTGAGAAGTCACACAAGGGAAACCACTCAAATACAAGACCTGGGATCACCCAACCACCAGTAGCACCCTGTGCAGGATACGTCATCTAAACAACAAACAAAACAAAAATACAAACCCAATCATCAGCAGACAGGATTACCACCTCACTCAGCCTTGCCCATAAGAGGAAAAACAAACAAACAAAAACTCAGCACAAATCCCACCCTACACCAAACTTACACAAACCACTGGACCAAACTTAGGAGAGAAGAAAGCAAAAGGAAGAAAGAATTCAACCTTGAAACCTGGGAAAAGGAGACCTCAAACACAATAAGTTAAAAATAATAATAATGAAAAGGAAGAGAAATACTACACAAATGAAGGAACAAACTAGAAGCACAGAGGTCCAAATAAATGAAGAGGAAATAGGCAAACTACCTGAAAAAGAATTCAGAGTAATGAAGTAAAGATTATCAAAAACCTTGAAAACAAAATGGAGAAAATGCAAGAATCAATTGACAAAGACCTAGAAGAACTAAAGAATAAACATACAGAGACAAACAACCCAATTACTGAAATTAAAAATACTCTAGACATAATCAATGGATGTGAGAGTTATATATAAAGAAAGCTGAGCACTGAAGAATTGATGCTTTTGAACTGTGGTGTTGGAGAAGACTCTTGAGAGTCCCTAGGACTGCCAGGAGATCCAACCAGTCCATCCTAAAGGAGATCAGTCCTGAGCGTTCATTGGAGGGACTGATTTTGAAGCTGAAACTCCAGTACTTTGGCCACCTGCTGCAAAGAGCTGACTCATTTGAAAAGACCCTGATGCTGCGAGAGATAGAGGACAGGAGGAGAAGGGCATGAGTGAGGATGAGATGGTTGGATGGCATCACTGACTTGAGTTTGAGTAAACTCTGGGAGTTGGTGATGGACAGGGAGACCTGGTGTGCTGCAGTCCATGGGGTTGTAAAGAGTCGGACATGACTGCATGACTGAAATGAACTGAACTGAACTAAATCAATAGCAGAATATCTGAAGTAGAAGGACGAATCAGTGAGCTGGAAGATAAATGGTGGAAATAACTTCTGAAGAGCAGAATAAAGTAGAAAGAAAGAAAAGAACCGAGGATAGTCTCAGAGACCTCTGGGACAACATCAACACCAACATTCGAATTATAGGGGTCCCAGAAGAAGAATAGAAAAAGAAAGGGTATGAGAAAATTTTTGAAGAGATTATAGTTGACAATTTCCCCAACATGGAAAAGGAAATAGTCAATCAAAAAACTAAGATTATGGCATCTGGTCCCATTACTTCATGGCAAGTAGATGGAGAAACAATGGAAACAGTGAGAGACTTCATTTTCTTGGGCTCCAAAATCACTGCAGATGGTGACTGCAGCCATGAAATTAAAAGATGCTTGCTTCTTGGAAGAAACGCTATGACAAACCTAGACAGCATATTAAAAACCAGAGACATTACTCTGTTGATAAAGTCCATCTAGTCAAAGCTATGGCTTTTCCAGTAGTCATGTACGGATGTGAGAGTTAGACCATAAAGAAGAGCTGAGCGCTGAAGAATTGATGCTTTTGAACTGTGATGTTGGAGAAGACTCTTGAGAGTCCCTCGGACAAGTAGATCAAACCAGTCAATCCTAAAGGAAATCAACACTGAATATTGATTGGAAGGACTGATTCTGAATCTGAAGCTCCACTACTTTGGCCATCTAGTGCGAAAAGCTGACTCATTAGAAAAGATCCTGATGCTGGGAAAGACTGAAGGTAGGAGGAGAAGGGGATGATGACAGAGGATGAGATGGTTGGATGGTGTCACTGACTCAATGGACATGAGTTTGAGCACACTCTGGGAGATGCTAATGACAAGGAATCCTGGTGTGCTGCAGTCCATGAGGTGGCAGAGAGTTGGACATGACTGAGCAATGGAACAGAACAGAATTAGTCAGTTATTATCTATGGGCTAATAGAGTCAACTCATGAGGGAGTCAGCTCCCATCAGCCCTAACTGGAACAGCTCAGTTCAGTTCAGTCACTCAGTCATGTCCAATTCTTTGCAACACTGTGGAGTGCAGCATGTCAGCTTTCCCTGTCCATCACCAACTCCTGGTGCTTGCTCAAACTCATGTCCATTGAGTCAGTGATACCATCCAACCAACTCATCCTCTGTTGTCCCTTCTCCTCCTGCCTTAAATCTTTCCCAGCATCAGGGTCTTTTCCAATGAGTCAGTTCTTCACATCAGGTAGCCAAAGTATTGGAGTTTCAGCTTCAGCATCAGTACTTCCAATGAATATTCAGGACTGATTTCCTTTTGGATTGACTGGCTGGACCTCCTTGTAGTCCAAGAGATGCTCAAGAGTTTCTCCAGCATCACAGTTCAAAACCATCAATTCTTTTGTGCTCAGCCTTCTTTATGGTCCAACTCTCATGTCCACACATGACTACTGGAAAAACAATAGCTTTGACTCAATGGACGTTTGTCAGCAAAGTAATGTCTCTGCTTTTCAATATGCTGTCTAGGTTGGTCATAGCTTTCCTTCCAAGGAGCAAGTGTTTTTTAACTTCATGGCTGCAGTCACTATCTGCAGTGATTTTGGAGCCCAAGAAAATAAAGTCTTGTCACTGTTTCCATTGTTTCCCCACCTATTTGCCATGAAGTGATGGGACCAGATGCCATGATCTTAGTTTGTTGAATGTTGAGTTTTAAGCCAAGTTTTTCACTCTCCTCTTTCACTTTCTTCAAGAGGCTCTTTAGATCCTCTTCACTTTCTGCCACAAGGGTGGTGTCATTGGTGTATCTGAGGTTATTGATATTTCTCCTGGAAATCCTGATCCAGCTTGTGCTTCATCCAGCCTGGCATTTTGCATGATGTACTCTGCATATAAGTTAAATAAGCAGGGTGGCAATATACAGCCTTGATTTACTCCTTTCCCAATTTGGAACCAGTTCACTGTTTCATCAGAGAAGGCAATGGCCACCCACTCCAGAGTTCTTGCCTGGAGAATCCTAGGGACGGGAGAGCCTGGTGGGCTGCCATCTATGGGGTCCCACAGAGTCAGACACGACTGAAGCAACTTAGCAGCAGCAGCAGCATTGTTTCATGTCCAGTTCTAACTGTTGCTTCTTGACCTGCATACAGATTTCTCAGGAGGCAGATAAGGTAGTCAGGTATTCCCATCTCTTGAAGTATTTTCCACAGTTTGCTGTGATCCACACAGCCAAAGGCTTTGGTGTAATCAATAAAGCAGAAGTAGATGTTTTTCTGGAATTCTCTAACTGGGACCATTTCTCAGAAAAGAGAGAGAGCTTGAACTTTTAGCAGCCAACCCACATTAGCTATGGAATGGAAGTACCAACCCAGTAAAAGGGTCTGAGGAGGGGACTCTGAAACACCACAATACTATTACAGCCTACTGCTTGCACCAGTGAGATACATTTTCTTCTCACATTAAGTTCACTCCAGCCGGTTACAGTGTCTCCAGGGTACTATGATGTTAATTCCTATGAAAATTTAGAAGGGACATATTGTTGGAATGAATAGGGTCCCCACTGTGGCAGTTGATCTCTGAGAGAAAACTGATGCTTGTCTTCTAACTTTTCATCAGACCAGGATAGCACTTCTAATAACTTGCCTAGTGGAGTGACCCAGATTCTCATCCCTGAGGGGTTGACCTCATCAGACCATGACTGCTTTACATGTGCATATACAACTAAAATGGGGCACAGAGATACCCCAAAATACCCCAGTTCACCACTGTACTACACATATCCTACCAGCCACAGCACCTAACAGCTGTCATACCTTTTCATGAATATTAGGATCAATTACATCTGCTGGTATATCTCCCTTTCTGCATGCATGGAGAACTCATGTCAGCTGCATCTTTAAATGTATGTAGTCTCTTTACTCTGTGCCTTGGGTACTACTATCTCCACTACTAGCCAAGACCTCTAGACCCACTGAACCTAAATTTGTGACAAGAAACATAACTTCCCCCTAAGTAGTTCGCTGTAAGGTAGAGTACATGGGACGACTTCTGCTTTGACCCCTTGATTTCTGAACGTATTTATTCTGTCTACTGGAAAGTGTGCTCAGTCACTCAGTCATGTCTGACTCTTTGCAGCCCCACAGACTGTAGCCCATCAGGCTCCTCTGTCCATGGGGTTCTCTAGGCAAGAATGCTGGAGTAGTTGCCACTTCCTACTCCAGGGAATCTTCCCAACCCAGGGATCAAACCCACATCTCTTGCATCTCCTGCATAGGCAGGTGGATTCTTTACCACTAGCCCAATAAATAGTAGTTGTTGGTTTAAGGAATGGTGCCCCAGCCAGATCTTGCCTAATAAAAATTCACACTGGCCCCATCACTAGAAAATAGCCCTCAGCCAACAGGAGCCACCTGGCCCAGGAGGCTACATTCTCCTCCATTCTGGAAAGGAGGAAAGTCAGCCAACGAGTGACTGACAGAAAGTACAAAAGGTCATCACCCTTGCTCAATACAGAACTAAATCTATGATACAATGTGTGCCCCAAATCTTCCCAGTGGGATCAGATTGAACCTAACCTCCAGCTGAAACCAGAGTCATCCTTTCCTCTTGGCCCTATCCAGTTTCAACTGAGGCCTTTCTTCTGAGAATACTCCCCTTATAAATCACTTGACATATATATATATGTGTGTGTATATATATCAGTTCAGTTCAGTTCAGTCACTCAGTCGTGTCCGACTCTTTGCAATCCCATGAATCGCATCATGCCAGGTTCCCTGTCCATCACCATCTATATTTTTAATGCTTTTCATCTAGGGAACTGGACCAAAGCTAGGACTTCACCCTTACAAATCAGCATTTCTATGCATACAATAGATGTGATATTAAGAAGCCAAACCACCATCTGAACAGCACTGAAGAACATCACTGCCATGAAGAACTATGGAAATAAGAAACAGGTGGGTAATTATACAAGATTACTTTTTCTTTTTAAAAATTATTTAAAAGATAACTATTTAAAATAAAAATTAATATTAATGCATTTTGGGGCTCAAAATGTATGTAGAAGTAAATATACCAAATCAATATCCCAAAGCATAGTACTAGGGTTAGTCACTCAGTCCCAAAGCATAGAGGAAATGTAATTGGAATTATACTGTTGTAAGGCTCTTACATTACATATGGTGTAATAACATTAACTCAAATGGATTTTTATAAGCTAAAGATTTATCTTTTAATCTCTAAAGAAACCACTAAAAAATAATACCAACAGCTATAGCTAGAAAACTATCAGAAGAACTAGAATGAAATCCTAGAAAGAAAATTATAGAGTAATTGTCAGACTAGTTGAAAGCCTAAGACTCAATTGATGTTGTTTGAAAAAGATGCATTTAAATATGAAGACACACAGAAGTTGAAAGGAAAAGGATGTAAATAAACATATTATCCAATCCCTAAGTCTAAGTAATTCAGTGTGACTAGATTATTTCTACACAAGACGTATTACCAGAGATGGGGGTTATTTTATAATGATGAAAAAATTTATTCATCAGGAAGGCATAATTCTAAATGTGCGCTCATCTAAGTACAGAGCTTAAAAGTGAATGAGGCATAAAAGAACAGAAGCAATGGGAAAATAGACAAATTCAATTAATGCCCCTCTCAAAATAATTGATAGAATAACTAGCCAAAACTATTAGTAAGGATATAAAAGACCTGGCAGAATTGCTAGAAGGTACATGAATATATATCCTGCAGACATTAAATCATAATAGATAGATATTATGAGCGTCTTTATGCCAATAAATTTAATAGCTTCAGTAAATCAAAACATTGCCGGAATAATACAACTTTCTAAAACTGACACAAGTAAAAATGAAAAATATGAATAGTTCTATATCTATTTTTAAAATTGATGTAATTAAACAACTTCTGAAAAAGAAAATTCCAGGTTTAGAGGACCTCCCTGTTGATGTCTATCAAATATCTAAGGAAGAAATATCAATCTTCACAAGATCTTTTAAAAAACAGAGGAGGTAGATGCTTCCCAATTTGTTTTATGAGAACTACTGAACCCGATGAAAACATTACCATTAAAAAATGGAGACTAATATATCTCATAAATGTAGACATATACACACACACAACTTACAAATTATCAGCAAATTAAACCTACCAGTACTTAAAAAGGAATATATATCATGACCAAGTAGAACTGATTCCAGGAAATTCTGACAAAATTTTTACATGATTATTGCAATAAACATGGAAGGTCATTTGATATAATGCAGCAGTCATTTAAAACTCTTGCAAGCTAGGAAGAAAAGGGGATTTCTTCAACTTGATAAAGAGGATCTCTGATCACTGCAGATGGTGACTGCAGCCATGAAATTAAAAGACGCTTACTCCTTGGAAGGAAAGTTATGACCAACCTAGACAGCATATTAAAAAGTAGAGACATTACTTTGCCAACAAATGTCCGTCTAGTCATTGCCAACAAGTGTCCGTCTAGTCAAGGCTATGGTCTTTCCAGTAGTCATGTATCGAGGAGAAAAAGGGGACGACAGAGGATGAGATAGCTGGATGGCATCACCGACTCGATGGACGTGAGTTTGAGTGAACTCCAGGAGTTAGTGATGGACAGGGAGGCCTGGCGTGCTGCAATTCATGGGGTCGCAAAGAGTTGGACATGACTGAGCGACTGAACTGAACTGACTAAATATCATATTTAATAGCGATTATTCCCCCTGAGATTGGGAAAGGCTTAGATATTTGAACTCAGCACTTCTATTTATTAATAACACTGTACTAGCGATCTTTGCCAATGATAAACCAAAAAGAAGAAAAAGGAAAAGCATCCAAGATTGCAAAGGAAGATATATAACTATTTTTAGACATCATTGTTCATGGAGATTTTTACCAAAGATTTACTAAGAAATTTACCAAAGATTCTTTAGAGTTAGCAAAGTAAATTTTGCTAAGTCACAGTATATAACATATTGAAAAATACAGAAGATCAGGTGGAAAAAAATGTAAAATATGTGTTATAATAACAACAAAAAAAATAGTTGGAAATATATCAAATGAAAGATATGCAAGTTCTCTACCTTAAAAAGGCAAAACATGGAGAAGGAAATGGCAAGCCACTCCAGTATTCTTGCTTGGGAAATCCCACAGAGGAGCCTGGTGGTATAGGGTCACAAAAAGAGTCAGACTAGACTGACTAGACTGACAAAACAACACAGAGAGACAGAGACTGGAAGCAGACGGGGCCAAGGGCCATGTATGCAGGCACCCCCGATCAGAGGAGGCAACCCCCTCCTGGATTTGCACTGACCTCCTGTAGCCTGATGGCTGAGGGGCCTTAGAGGGCCACTGGCGGGGGTCTGCTGCTGAGCTTAGAAGCATACCTGGCATCACACCAGGGAGGGGGTCCACAGGAGGTGATCCTGGATCTTCCCCATCCCCAATGCCTTCCCAGGACCAGGTGCTGGTTTCCCATTGTTGCAGTGAACCATTCAAGTGGGAAAAAAATAAAAGGCAAAACATTCCTGGGAGAATTTCAAGAAGATTCAGATAAATGAGAGTTATACTATGTTCATGGGCTGGAATGCTGTTAAGAAGTCCATTATCCTTGAAGGAATGAAAAGGTAGAATAAAATACCAATTAAAATTCCCTCAGTATTTTTAGATAAATCAGCAAGTTGATTCTATAATAATTAGGAGGATATGATGCACTTAAATTATTCCTCATTTTCAAAAAAAATCCAAAATTTTCTGATAAAGAGTTACAAAACTGGAGGATGTATGCTACCTCATTTCAAAGTATATTATAAGTTGTATTTGTCAAGAAAATGTAGTAGCAGGGTAAAAACAGACAAATAGATAAATGAAAGAATAGAGAGTCAAAAAACAGACAGATCTTTTCTACAAAGTAACAAGGTAATTCAATGGAAGAACAATAATTTCTTTAGCACATTATGCTGGAAAAATTGAAATACATAGAAAAGAAACCAAAACTCAACTTCTGCCTAAATATAAAGCTAAGACTATAAAGTTTCCAGAATAAAACATAGAATAACTTTACAGTATTCAGGCGAGCAAAGATTTCTTAGAACATAAAAAGCTCTAACCATAAGAAAAAACAATAAATTATACTCAATCAAAATTAAACTAGTGTTTCTAAAAAAAATCATTTGAGACAATAAAAAGGCTGAAATAATAATTAACTCTATATATTCAGATTTTATTTGTAAAATATTTTATGTCTATATTATAAGATATACTCAGAATATATTTTGGATATTCAGGTTAGATAAGGAACCCCTTCAACTCAGTAATAAAAGTTCAAACCAATAAAAAAAGTGATAGACTTGACCAGACACTTAAAAAGTATAGGAATTTCCAAAACATAAATAGGAAGATACTCAAGATCATTACTTTTTAAGAAACTTCAAATTAGAACCATAATAAGATATTACTTCACACTAATTAGAATGGCTGAAATTAAAATTCATAATACCAAGTGTTGAGGAGGTGGAATAAATGTATCTCTGATACACTGATGGTGGGAGTCTAAAATGTAATGGCCACTTTAGAAAAATAGTTTTCAGTTACTTATAAATTTAAGCATACATATATCCTATCTCCCAGCAATCCTATTTCTAGGCATTTACCCCAAATAAATGAAAAGATATATTTACAAAAAGACATGTACAAGACAGTTTGAGCAATTTTATTCCTGGTAGCAAAATACTGATAAATATGAAACAATCTATTTGTCCATCAACCTGTGATTGTAATATTTTAAGAACATGGAGTGCTTAGCAATAGGAAGGATCAAACTACTGATACATACAACAAAGATGAGTTTCAAAACATCATATTGAGTGGAAAAAGCCGGACACAAAAGAGTACATTCTGTATGATTCCTTGCATATAAAGTTCTCAAACAGACAAAATAAAGCTGTGGTTATAGAAATCAGAATGCTTCTTGGGATAAAAGCGGGGGGTGAAAGATTGCAAAGCATACTAGGGAATTTTCTGGGGCAATGGAGATAATCTACAGCATTAACTGGAATGCTGATTACACAGGTATAGTCATGAGTCAAAATTATTGAGCTACAGCTCAATACGTTTAACTTTAATAAACTTAAAATGTGTGCATTTTGTTATATGTAAAGAACTCAATATAGTTTAAAAATAATTTCAAATTAAGAAGGACACTGTTCCACCTGTTTTCTCTAACAATGGCAACAGCAACAAGAATAAAACCAAGGTTTACTGAGCAGCTGTTCTTTGTGAGGCACTATGATAAATTCTTCACACATGTTACCTGACTTGACTTCCTAAGAATTCTTTAACACTTCATACCATAGATGTGATTAACTCCTATCTCTATTGTATACACCACAAAGTGGACCCACAGGTCATTGCATCAAAATGCTCAGTGACCAACAAGAAGAAACTAACAGAATCAGTGTATTAATCTAGGCATTCTAAACCAATGTCTAGTCTGTTAATCACCCCATTGCGCTCTCTAATTTCTGTGCTGTACTTAGTCACTCAGTTGTGTCCAACTCTTTGCAACCCACTAGGTTGCAACTGTAGTTGCAACTGTAGCCCACTAGGCCCCTCTGTCGATGTGATTCTCCAGGCAAGAATACTGCAGTGGATTGCCATGCCCTCCTCCAGGGGATCTTTCCAACCCAGGTATCAAACCCAGGTCTCCCGCATTGCAGGTGGATTCTTTACCGTCTGAGCTACCATAAAAATAATGGAGTGGGTAGCCTATCCCTTCTCCAGGGGAACTTCCCGACCCAGGAATGGAGCTGGGGTCTCCTGCATTGCAGGAGGATTCTTTACTAGCTGAGCTACCCTGTAGTTATTATTGATTGATTGAGAGATAAAGAGTTAATTTTTTAGCAACATTAGATTTCACATGGTTGGAAATTCCCAAGAACTTTGACACTAGGAACCAGGTAAGCATGTGTGAATCAAAATTAACATAATTAACCAGAGTTCTGTTTATGAAACATGGAACTACAAAAGGTAGATGTCCATCATTTCTCCAGATGTTGGAGACAGGCTGCCAGTTTCTCAAAGCTGGCAACGTTACCAGCAGCTGGTCAGTCAGGTTTGAGCAGCATCACTGTGTGGTCCACTAGAATACTTGGATGTTTCCTCTTCTCCTTCCCATTCTTGGGCTTCACTAAAGGGTCTCCAGGTGTTTTCAGAAAGGGCCCACTATCATCTTCCCCTTTAACAACCCATGAACGGAACCAAAAGAGAAAAGGGTGTAGGATTGTGTTAGATTTCTCAATGGAGGACATATCAAGCTTTAGAATAGAACAGTAGGCATTTTGCCATCTCTGCATGGAGTATATGCTTACTTGACAGCCAACAAGCTGGAACACACAACAAAATCTTACTTACGAAACTAATCTACACTAAAATCTATCGGTTTGTATTCACCAAGACACTTAAGAATTGGATTTCATATCATATAATCAGGTTTTATGAAATTACTTTTACTGCTTTGTAATCAAACCAATGGAATTAATTTGCTTTTCTATTACATGTTTGTGCATAGTTCTCAAAGCTACGATAGGAATTGTACTTTCTTTTAAATTGTAATTTAAAAGGAATTGTACTTCCTTTTAAATTCTACTTCCTTTTAAACCATTGTTTTCATTTTTTAAAAAATAATTTATTGTTCAGTTTATGACAACCTGGAGTAAGAGAACTCATCAACTAGACCTCGAAAATATCGTGCAAAGAAAGGTGTTTAACAGTCGCATGTTATCGTTGTTCCAGAATTAAATTAGGACTAAAGGCCAGAATTAAAAAGGCCAGTGTTTCTCTAAATGACCTTCTTCATCAGGGTCAACTGAGTGCTCACTTTTAAAAGAGAGTCCTGGGTTCCATTTCCGTGCTCACAATATCAGTGTCTCAGCTGAGGATCCCAGGTCAACATTTTAGTAAAATTCCAGATGGTTCTTATTTACCCTTAAATTTGGCAACTTCTGCTGTAGGCCTGACAGAGAGGGGAAAAAATAGCCATCAAAGATTTTTATTTGTAAGAGGCAATTCCTAAAGTGAATGGAGAATTAAACCACAGCCAGCAAAAGAAACGTTTCACACCAGCACAGCAGCTTCTCTCTGCAAAGGGCTGCTTGCAGGCTTAAAAGCAGGATCTGTAAAATCTACAGCACACGATGCCATTATCTTCAACCTCACAAAGAAGGTTTTAGATCTGCTACATGAAAGATGTAATAAACCACACAGATGGTACATTGAACTAAAGCAAATGCAAGGGGAGAATTTAATACCTACAGATATAAAACCTCAGTTTGTTTTTAAAGATCCTTTTCATCTCAGGGAGAAAGACAGATTTAATCAGTTCTTTCGCAGATGTTATCCCATGTCAGACTTGTGCCTGCCTTACTTGAGTTCAAAGGGGACAAAGGTAGTTTCTTTTTCTAAGCCAAGTTGGGAAGGGGCAGGGACTGAAATAAATGAGCAGCCACCTTTACGCCCATGGCTCAAATGATGTGTAACATAACAGGTATTCCTATTTTGAGGAAAATGAAGAACATGGTTCTATAGAAGTTTAAATGTAGCTGAGCTATGGTTTCTTTTCTTGTTGTTGGTTTTTTTACTTTTTTATTAAAATCGAAATGAATGAAGGAGTGAACAAACAAACTAACAAATACTTTCAAATAACGTGATTGAGTATACTTTATGTATTTCCTGTTCTTTGCAAGATTTTTCACCTGTGACTGGAGACTGCCTCCACATTACAAATGGGCTTCCCTTACCTCATGAACCGAGACTGGCCTCGGTAAACCTGACAAGCTCAAGAGCAAGGAAAAGATCTTTGGAAACAGATGGTTCCAAGCCAGACTTTGTCCTTTCAAAGCAACTCAATCCCTAGCTTCTGTAAAAGGCTGGATATCAGCATGCAACTTTTCTGTCCAGGCGGTTGTCATCATTGCTACATAGCAGGCTTTGCACCAGCTTCTTGTCTTACTCTTTGTTTCTCTGAACTCAGCTGGGAAGCAGTCCTTAAATTAGTTCTACAGAACTATGATGGAAGACCAGGAAAGAGGCAAACTAATTCTTATTACCAAAGCAGTACCTTCATTGAAAACTTATTAAATAAAACGTCACACTTGGTACAAAATGCAAGTGCTTAGAAGAAAAGAACAGGTTTTGACGGCCATACCATGAAGCACAGAATGGCACTGATGTTTTTTCTAACATATTCTAAATAAAATGGCCACCTCAAAGGCTAACCACTTATATTCGGGGGTCAGGTTTGGATGGTTAAAAGAAGTATGGTAGAAAATAAATAGGCTTTTTAGAGGGATACCAATAGAAATTAGAGAAGCAATTCTGGATCCTTCACTTCACTGGCAAGGATTTTCAAATCTGCTCTTGTTGATATTATTAATTTCCTCTTCTGGCACATCTGGCACGATTTCAATTCTCTATCATTAGAATTATTTTATTTATTATATTGACCACACAGCAATCACTGGCATTTTCTATTATTTTAATATGATTGTCCATTAATTGTCCTCTAAACTTGACATACAGAGTTTACATGGATAGTCAGTTCAGTCACTCAGTAGTGTCCGACTTGGCGACCCCATGAATCGCAGCACACCAGGCCTCCCTGTCGATCAGCAGCTCCCGGAGTTCACTCAGACCATGTCCATCGACTCAGGGATGCCATCCAGCCATCTCATCCTCTGTCAGACCCTTCTCCTCCTGCCCCCAATCCCTCCCAGCATCAGAGTCTTTTCCAATGAGTCAGTTCTTCGCATGAGGTGGCCAAAGTACTGGAGCTTCAGCTTTAGCATCATTCCCTCCAAAGAAATCCCAGGGCTGATCTCCTTCAGAATGGACTGGTTGGATCTCCTTGCAGTCCAAGGGACTCTCAAGAGTCTCCTCGAACACCATAGTTCAAAAGTATCAATTCTTCGGTGCTCAGCCTTCTTCACAGTCCAACTCTCACATCCATACATGACCACAGGAAAAACCATAGCCTTCACTAGACGGACCTTAGTCAGCAAAGTAATGTCTCTGCTTTTGAATATGCTATCTAGGTTGGTCATAACTTTCCTTCCAAGGAGTAAGCGTCTTTTAATTTCATGGCTGCAGTCGCCATCTGCAGTGAGTTTGGACCCCCAAAAAAATAAAGTCTGACACTGTTTCCACTGTTTCTCCATCTATTTCCCATGAAGTGATGGAATCGGATGCCATGATCTTCACTTTCTGAATGTTGAGCTTTAGGCCAACTTTTTGACTCCTCTTTCATTTTCATCAAGAGGCTTTTTAGTTCCTCTTCACTTTCTGCCATAAGGGTGGTGTCATCTGCATATCTGAGGTGATTAATATTTCTCCCGGCAATCTTGATTCCAGCTTGTGTTTCTTCCAGTCCAGCGTTTCTCATGATGTACTCTGCATATAAGTTAAATACCAGGGTGACAATAGACAGCCTTGACGTACTCCTTTTCCTATTTGGAACCAGTTTGTTGTTCCATGTCCAGTCCTAACTGTTGCTTCCTGACCTGTGCAGATTTCACAAGAGGCAGGTCAGGTGGTCTGGTATTCCCATCTCTTTCAGAATTTTCCACAGTTGATTGTGATCCAAATAGTCAAAGACTTTGGCATAGTCAATAAAGCAGAAATAGATGTTTTTCTGGAACTCTCTTGCTTTTTCCATGATCCAGCAGATGTTGGCAATTTGATCTCTGGTTCCTCTGCCTTTTCTAAAACCTGATTGAACATCAGGAACTTCACAGTTCATGTATTGCAGAAGCCTGGCTTGGAGAACTTTGAGCATTACTTTACTAGCATGTGAGATGAGTGCAATTTTGTGGTAGTTTGAGCATGCTTTGGCATTGCCTTTCTTTGGAATTGGAATGAAAACTGACCTTTTCCAGTCCTGTGACCACTGCTGAATTTTCCAAATATGCTGGCATATTGAATGCAGCACTTTCACAGCATCATATTTCAGGATTTGAAATAGCTCCACTGGAATTCCATCACCTCCACTAGCTTTGTTTGTAGTGATGCTTTCTAAGGCTCACTTGACTTCACATTCCAGGATGTCTGGTTCTAGATGAGTGATCACACCATCGTGATTATCCGGGTCATGAAGATCTTATTTGTACAGTTCTCCTGTGTATTCTTGCCACCTCTTCTTAATATCTTCTGCTTCTGTTAGGTCCATACCATTTCTGTCCTTTATTGAGCCCATCTTTCTATGAAACGTTCCCTCAGTATCTCTAATTTTCTTGCAGAGATCTCTAGTCTTTCCCATTCTGTTCTTTTCCTCTTTTTCTTTGCATTGATCGCTGAAGAAGGCTTTCTTATCTCTTCTTTCTATTCTTTGGAACTCTGCATTCAGATGCTTGTATCTTTCCTTTTCTCCTTTGCTTTTTGCCTCTCTTCTTTTCACAGCTATTTGTAAGGCCTCCCCAGACAGTCATTTTGCTTTTTTGCATTTTTTTTCCATGGGGATGGTCTTGATCCCTGTCTCCTGTACAATGTCATGAACTTCATTCCATAGTTCATCAGGCACTCTGTCTATCAGATGTAGGCCCTTAAATCTATTTCTCATTTCCACTGTATAATCATAAGGGATTTGATTTAGGTCATACCTGAATGGTCTAGCGGTTTTCCCTGCTTTCTTCAATTTAAGTCTGAATATGATAATAAGGAGTTCATGATATGAGCTACAGTCAGCTCCTAGTCTTGTTTTTGTTGACTGTATAGAGCTTCTCCATCTTTGGCTGCAAAGAATATAATCACTCTGATTTCGGTGTTGACCATCTCATGATGTCCATGTGTAGAGTCTTTTCTTGTGTTGTTGGAAGAGGGTGTTTTGCTATGACCAGTGCATTTTCTTGGCAAAACGCTATTAGTCTTTGCCCTGCTTCATTCTGCATCCCAAGGCCAAATTTGCCTGTTACTCCAGGGATTTCTTGACTTCCTACTTTTGCATTCCAGTCCCCTATAATGAAAAGGATATCTTTTTTGGGTGTTAGTTCTAAAAGGTCTTGTAGGTCTTCATAGAACCCTTCAACTTCAGCTTCTTCAGCGTTACTGGTTGAGGCATAGACTTGGATTACTGTGATATTGAATGGTTTGCCTTGGAGATGAACAGAGATCATTCTGTCGTTTTTGAGATTGCATCCAAGTACTGCATTTCAGACTCCTCTGTTGACCATGATGGCTACTCCATTTCTTCTGAGGGATTCCTGCCTGCAGTAGTAGATATAATGGTCATCTGAGTTAAATTCACCCATTCCAGTTCATTTTAGTTCGCTGATTCCTTGTATGTTGATGTTCACTCCTGCCATCTCTTGTTTGAGCACTTCCAATTTGCCTTGATTCATGGACCTGACATTCCAGGTTCCTATGCAATATTGCTCTTTACAGCATCGGACCTTGCTTCTATCATCAGTCACATCCACAGCTGGGTTTTGTTTTTGCTTTGGCTCCATCCCTTCATTCTTTCAGAGTTATTTCTCCACTGATCTCCAGTAGCGTGTTGGGCACCTACTGACCTGGGGAGTTCCTCTTTCAGTATCCTATCATTTTGCCTTTTCATACTGTTCATGGGGTTCTCAAGGCAAGAATACTGAAGTGGTTTGCCATTCCCTTCTCCAGTGGACCACATTATGTCAGCTCTCTCCACCATGACCCGCCCGTCTTGTGTTGCCCCATGGGCATGGCTTAGTTGCATTGAGTTAGACAAGGCTGTGGTCCTAGTGTGATTAGACTGACTAGTGTCTGTGAGTATGGTTTCAGTGTGTCTGCCCTCTGATGCCCTCTTGCAACACCTACCATCTTACTTGGGTTTTTCTTACCTTGGGCGTGGGGTATCTCTTCACGGCTGCTCCAGCAAAGCGCAGCTGCTACTCCTTACCTTGGACAAAGGCTATCTCCTCACCGCCGCCGTTCCTGACCTTCAATGTCGGATATCTCCTCTAGGCCCTCCTGCGCCCATGCAGCCACTGCTCCTAGGACGTGGGGTTGCTCCCTCCGGCTTCCGCCTCTGACCTTGGGTGAGAGGTGGCTCCTCCCGGCCACCGCCCCTGGCCTCGGGCACAGGGTAGCTCCTCTTGCCCATTCCTGCACCGTCACAGCTTGGCACTCTCGCCCGCTGCCCCTGACCTCAGACGTTCGGTAACTCCTCTTGGCCGCCGCCCTTTGGGCATGGGGTCCTCCCGGCTTCTGCCCATGACCTTGGACGAGGGGTAGCTCCTTTCCACTGCGCTTAGTGTGCCGGTCGCAGCAGCCCACTATAACTATTTGTTTAATCTAATTGCTCTGCTTTATGAGGGAAAACGGAAACAGAGTTTTTGGTGCCAAGATGTTGAAGAATTGCAGACATCTCACATGCTAGTAAAGTCATGCTCAAAATTCTCCAAGCCAGGCTTCTGCAATACGTGAACCGTTAACTTCCTGATGTTCAAGCAGGTTTTAGAAAAGGCAGAGGAACCAGAGATCAAATTGCCAACATCTGCTGGATCATGGAAAAAGCAAGAGAGTTCCAGAAAAACATCTATTTCTGCCTTATTGACTATGCCAAAGCCTTTGATTGTGTGGATCACAATCAACTGTGGAAAATTCTGAAAGAGATGGGAATACCAGACCACCTGACCTGCCTCTTGTGAAATCTGCACAGGTCAGGAAGCAACAGTTAGGACTGGACATGGAACAACAAACTGGTTCCAAATAGGAAAAGGAGTACGTCAAGGCTGTCTATTGTCACCCTGGTATTTAACTTATATGCAGAGTACATCATGAGAAATGCTGGACTGGAAGAAACACAAGCTGGAATCAAGATTGCCGGGAGAAATATCAATCACCTCATATATGCAGATGACACCACCCTTATGGCAGAAAGTGAAGAGGAACTAAAAAGCCTCTTGATGAAAATGAAAGAGGAGTCAAAAAGTTGGCCTAAAGCTCAATATTCAGAAAACGAAGATCATGGCATCCGATTCCATCACTTCATGGGAAATAGATGGAGAAACAGTGGAAACAGTGTCAGACTTTATTTTTTTGGGGTCCAAACTCACTGCAGATGGCGACTGCAGCCATGAAATTAAAAGACGCTTACTCCTTGGAAGAAAAGTTATGACCAACCTAGATAGTATATTCAAAAGCAGAGACATTACTTTGCTGACTAAGGTCCGTCTAGTGAAGGCTATGGTTTTTCCTGTGGTCGTGTATGGATGTGAGAGTTGGACTGTGAAGAAGGCAGAGCGCTGAAGAATTGATGCGTTTGAACTGTGGTGTTGGAGAAGACTCTTGAGAGTCCCTTGGACTGCAAGGAGATCCAACCAGTCCATTCTGAAGGAGATCAGCCCTGGGATTTCTTTGGAAGGAATGATGCTAAAGCTGAAGCTCCAGTACTTTGGCCACCTCATGCAAAGAGTTGACTCATTGGAAAAGACTCTGATGCTGGGAGGGCTTGAGGGCAGGAGGAGAAGGGGCTGACCGAGGATGAGATGGCTGGATGGCATCACTGACTCGATGGATGTGAGTCTGGGTGAACTCTGGGAGTTGGTGATGGACAGGGAGGCCTGGCGTGCTGCGATTCACGGGGTCTCAAAGAGTCGGACACGACTGAGCGACTGAACTGAACTGTTGAAGAAAGCCCCACATCACTTGGAACCTTAGCATTGCTTAAGGAAAGGTATTTTATGTCATAAGAATTGGAAACTTACAGAGAAAAATGAGTGTTTCTAGGACTAACTGATAATGAAAGTCACATTTGCTTCTTGCATCTCTCTTGGCAATGCCTGTGACGGTGATCGGGGTGAGAGTTACTGTAAGATTCAAATCTGTTGTAATCAGAGAAAAGATGTATAACTTATAAGGCTCATCAAATGTCCTTCTTTGAGCTGATTTTAGAGCTATCAAAAGCCATAACCCCATGATTCTAGGAGTTATGATGACATTTACAAAATTCTCTTATAATTTGGACATACTAACTACAGTCTCTACCCTCTGTTTTCATGGGAATTGACGGGACTATAGATGGTAAAAGAAGTGAGATCAGGCAGTGACCTGGTAGACTTAAATCACTAATATCACATTAATATGATAATATGTGGGGGAGCACAGATTCAATGACGATCTAAAATAGATGGACGCATACCTTCTAAAATTAAATGCGGTGGGGATAAATATACACAGAGCATGCTGTTCCTGCCTTCAAGAAGTTTAGATCCAAGAAGCATATTGTGATATTGCATTATTTCTTCTACAATTCTATGGATAATCACCTCCCTTCTTGGTAAGAACTTAACTTGAATGCATCATTTGCACACACTGTCTGTAGGAATTCAGCCCAAGAATGAAGGCAAAGAGTTCATCTGATTCCCTATGGCTTGTCTGTTCTGAATTTGCTTCACAGGTCATCAAAAGCTTATACATTTGAAAACACATACACACACACAAAAACACATTCTTACCTGTGCACAGGTAAGAATTCTAAAGGAAACAGATCAGCTGAATACTTGGATTCTCTACTTTCAGCATATTTTATTTGAAATATGAAATTGTAATTAAAGACAGATTTCACCTGATATAAATTTGAGATTTAATTTATTATTTTAGCAAAATTGAATAAACCATACTGAATATTTTGTTTGCCTCAGTTAGCTTTATGTTCTGATAAAATTTGCCAAAGAAGTCCCACTGACCTTTGCTATATACATACAAATTCACTAGGATGTTCCGATGATCAGTGTTTGTGTTTTATTACATAACTAGTCAAGTTATGCTTCATGAATCTCATAATTAACAAAATGTGTATATCTTTTCATTAATATAAATATGTACATTTTTACATTTCAGCTGACACATTCTTACTGACAACCCCTCTATTACTCTCTCACTCTTCCTCTCAGTACTTCAAAGAGATTGGGTTGAGTGTTTACTCTCTGGGCACCCAGATTGCTATGTATATATTACTATATACAATTAATCTGATTACCCTTTAATCATTTTCCCTCTCATTTTGTTCATCCAAGTTCTATAAGGATAGAGGCTTTGTTTCATTGTTCTTATTATCCCTCAGGTTTAGCATACAATTTGTCACAGGATAAGTATTCAATAAATATTCACTGAATAATTAAATGATACCTCCCCTTGAAAAGATCAAAATTTATTAGGGCTGGAATATATGCATGTAACTAACTGTAATGCAAAGCAAAATAATATGACAAAAGAGTTATTAATACCACGTAGATGTATTTGCTCTATTTATAGAAGATCAAATTATTTTTGCAAATATATTATAATCACTAAATAAAATATTTCCTTGCAGAATTTCATATAGATAATTGCACAGCACTTTTTCCCTAAGTGTGCTATTTCCCTGATATTTATTTTTTCCCTTAGAAAATAAACAATGTTTAAATTTTTAAATATTAACTTTCTATATTATGATAATTTCTTGCATAATTATAATGAACCTAAAGAAATTGAAGAGTTGTCTTTTCTTTATTTATTTTTAATCTCTTTTTTGAAAAGTTATCTTCTGTTTTGTCTCTGACTTTGGGTATATGTGGGGGAAGAAAGTGTTAAGTAAACTTGACTATAAGTAAAACTGAATTATGTCATTTATTTCCAAAGGAATAAAGAAAACAAAAGAAGGAAAAGGAAAATAAAAAGAAAAGGAGAAAGAAAGGAAGGAAGGAAAGAGATAAGAATGGAAAAATTTTTTCAGAGTCATGGAAAGTTAACCTCACTGTATAGAATGAGAACCATAGTCAAATATTTGCCAGATATTTGTACTTAAGCTCTTCACAATGATACCTGGCATTTGTTCACTATGAAAAAAAATAAATACAAGTGACTAGTGCCAGTCTTTTTTTTTTCCAGTATTGATTAAAGATTGCTATATTACAAATCACAGTAGAATCTTCAGAAGCTTTTTTTAAAATCTTGAAAACCTTCCTTATATTTATGTTTCTGTCACAGTGGTTACACAATCTCATCTGGTTACTTTTAAACCAGCTAAAAAAGCCAAGTATTTCACTATTCCACAAATATGAGTTTAATCCTGAATTTGTTAGGTTTTAATAAATTGGTTCTGATTTTACAGAAAATAAAAACTTCCTCCTTTTAAAACAAACCAGAAATAAGATTCTTCTCCAAAAGAATGTATCACTTAATTATTTCAACCTACTGGACTGAAGCAAGCCTTCTTTCTTAGGAAAAGTAACTGTGCGGGTGGTGAACAACTCATGTGACTGCCATGCCTCAAGTTCCATTTGTCCTTTTGGAAAATTCTTTGTAATGGTAACTATTGTCCATGGTCAAAATTTAATTACTTTTTAAAGGAAATAAAACCTTTATTTCTATTTATCATGAAACTTTCAACAACACAAACCAATACCAATTAAAGTTCTAAACAAGTGAAATATAAAAATAGTACTTATATTTTCAAGGATATACATACATATTCTAGTGGGGGGCTGATTTTTTTTTAAGAATTTGTGATTTGAGAGAACTTTCTGCTGAGTGAAAGTTAGGAGGTTTGGCTTCCATCTTGACTCCAATAATTACTAGTTATGGGACCTCAGTAAAGGGACTTAACTATTTTTAAACCTTAGTATCTTCATCTATGGGTTTCCCAGGTAGTGCTAGGAGTAAAGAACCTACCTGCCAATGCAGGAGACATTAGAGATGCACGTTTGATGCCTAGGTTGGCAAGATCTCTTGGAGGAGGGAATGGTAACCTACTCCAGTATTCTGGCCTGGAGAACCCCATGGACAGAAGAGCCTGGCAAGCTACAGTACATAGGGTCACAAAGAGACACAAGACTGAAATAACTTGGCACACACAGCATTTTCATCTATGAAAAAGGCATGATAGTACAATTGCTTCATAAGGGAAAATACCATTAAAATGTAAAAATATTTAGACTCATTGCTACATAATTACCTAACAAGCATTCAATAAAACAGCAGTAATTTTTATCAAGAGCCAACTCATTCGAAAAGACCTGGAAGAAAGATTGAAGGCAAAAGGAGAAGAGGGCAGCAGAGGATGAGATGGTTAGACAGCATCACTGACTCAATGGACATGAATTTGAGCAAACTCCAGAAGGCAGTGAAGGACAGGGAAGCCTGGAGTGGTACAGTCATAGGGTCACAAAGGGTCAGACTTGACTTAGCAAGTGAACAACAACAACAACAATTTTTATCAACATTATTATTATTATTTCCAATTGATGGCTTCATATTTGAATGCTATGGGCTTCCCTGGTGGCTCAGATGGTAAAGAATCTGACTCCAATGCAGGAGACCTGGGTTTGATCCCTGGGTCTGGCAGGTCCCCTGGAGAAGGAAATGGCAACCTGCTCCAGTATTCTTGCCTGGGAAATCCCGTGGACAGAGGAGCCTGATAGGCTATAGTTCATGGGGCCACAAAGAGTTGGATATGACTGAGCAACTAATACTACTTTCTTGCCCTTATATATACATACATATTATTATGTTAATTCCAGTTATGTATTCCTGTCTCAGGGTGGTTTCTTAAAAGTAGACCCTACGGCAAGAATTTCAGTGTAAGGAGTTTATTTGGGTGGTGATTTCAGGGAGCCTCAGTAGGAGCAAGGGAAACTAAGAAAATAAAAACTTTACAGGAAAATTTTAAAGGGGAGAAAGAGGAGGGATCTTGAAAATATTAACCAAAGCACATATGATCTTTCATTTGTAAACCCTGAGATAGTCTTCAAGTTCTTTAGCATATATTTACAAGATCCTGTCTATGATTTTAAGCTGCAGCTTAGTAGACTAACCAAATGACTGAGAGGATCAAGTTTATCTCTTCTTCAGAGATACTATTCTAGATTAGATCTCTGCTTAAAACCTTACTTAAGAGTGCTTCCCTGGTGGCTCAGCGGTAAAGAATTCACCTGCCGATGTGCTGGACCTGGGTTCTAGTCCCTAGTCTGGCAATATCCCACAAGGCATGGAACAACTAAGCCCGTGCACCATTAACTATTGAGCCTGTGCTCTAGAGCCTGGGAGTCACAACTGCTGAGCCCACACACCACAACTACTGAAGCTCCTGTGTCTAGAGCCTGTGCTCCACGGGAAGGGAAAGCTTTGCAACGAGAAGTCTATGCACTGCAACTAGAGAGCAGCCCCCACTCACCGCAACTAGAGAGAGCCTGTATGCAGTAACAAAGATCCACCACAACCATAAATAAATAAAAACGATTATTTCAAAAGAAAAAAGAAAACATACCTAAGGAGCAGTGTCTCAGAAAACAATTTAACAATTGCATCTACCTGAACCGTGAACTTCCTGATGTTCAAACTGGTTTTAGAAAAGGCAGAGGAACCAGAGATCAAATTGCCAACATCTGCTGGATCATGGAAAAAGCAAGAGAGTTCCAGAAAAACATCTATTTCTGCTTGATTGACTATGCCAAAGCCTTTGACTGTGTGGATCACAATAAACTGTGGAAAATTCTGAAAGAGATGTGCCGGGAGCCAGCGTGAGGAACTCCGCCCGTGGCAAAGGTCATGAGGAAGGAGGCTTGGCATACGCAAAGGTGGGATCGAGCCTCAGGAGACCCCCTGTTCCCGAGCATCTACCCCCCAAAACCAGAGTCTGCCTGCTTTGCTGTGTTATCCTTTCCACCTACTCTTCTGACATTAACAGGGGGCTGTCCCCCCACCACCTTTTTCTGGAAAAAGTTAATTTAGAGCTTTCAGATAATAAGTCTCCTGGGCATAATAAGAGTGTTTCAATCCAAAAACCCCTCTGATGGCTTTCTAGCCTGCCTGCCAGACTCTTACAGCTGCGCATGTGATTGTTTGCGGCCTCCCCACCACAAGAGGCACAGGAAGCTTAAAACATCCTAGGAACGTAGAGGCTTCTGAGGAGTCAAAATCATTAGAATAGGACTGATTAAGGGTTTCATTTGTTGAGCCAATACTTGCTGCCAAGTTTTCATATTTTTTATGTGTAGATATAGTTGGTATATAGAAAAAACAGGTAGTAGCCCTGGTATTAGCAAATTTAGATCTTTGAGTTAAGTACTTTCTTTGTTATAACCCACTGCACCTTTGTTCTATAGGAATGTAACTTTATTTAGTATTTTGAGGGTGATGCAGATTAAAGAAAAAACACTTCAAGGGAAAAAGGGTTTCCTGGTTGATAAACATTTATCTAGGAAGAGAGCCATAAAAATGTTAACAGGCCTCTTGGCCAGAAGATAATGTAAACCACCTGAGACCTTTTGTATACGGGAAGGTATGCAAGAGGAAAGCCTGGTTTCAATAGGGGTCAGGACTGCTGCCCCTGTATAACTCTGCATATTACAACTTGGGGTATATAAGCTGCTTTTGAAAATAGAGTTGTGGGTCTGGCACTGATGCTTGACTCACCCATGTCGTTCTTTTCTCCCTTTTCTGGCTGAATTCCCATCTGGAATGTGGAGGCTCACCGTGTCTACTTATTTGCCCTGGCTTCTAAGACCCACGCGAGAGGGAGCCCAAGGCGGGGCACCCTCCGCTATTCAAGTGGGCACCTATGGCCTATGTAGACGTTGCAAGTTCCTTGTCTTGGAACTTTATTAGTTTTCCACGTAAACCAAATTATTCAGCCTCTTTTCTTCACTAATTTTCCTACTACACTATTCTTTCCTAATCTCTCTTTATAATTCTAAATAAATAAGTTTTTCATCGCCGGCTCCGTCCCTGTTTCGAATTCCCTGGATCCACCAGGGCTGGACCCTGGCAGAGGTGGGAAAACCAGACCACCTGACCTGCCTCTTGAGAAATCTGTATGCAGGTCAGGAAGCAACAGTTAGAACTGGACATGGAACAACAGACTGGTTTCAAATAGGAAAAGGAGTACGTCAAGGTTGTCTATTGTCACCCTGCTATTTAACTTATATGCAGAGTACATCATGAGAAATGCTGGACTGGAAGAAATACAAGCTGGAATCAAGATTGCCAGGAGAAATATCAATCACCTCAGATATGCAGATGACACCACCCTTATGGCAGAAAGTGAAGAGGAACTAAAAAGCCTCTTGATGAAAGTGAAAGTGGAGAGTGAAAAAGTTGGCTTAAAGCTCAACATTCAGAAAATGAAGATCATGGCATCTGGTCCCATCACTTCATGGGAAATAGGTGGAGAAACAGTGGAAACAGTGTCAGACTTTATTTTTTGCACTCCAAAATCACTGCAGATGGTGATTTCAGCCATGAAATTAAAAGACGCTTACTCCTTGGAAGAAAAGTTATGACCAACCTGGATAGCATATTCAAAAGCAGAGACATTACTTTGCTGACTAAGGTCCGCCTAGTGAAGGCTATGGTTTTTCCTGTGGTCATGTATGGATGTGAGAGTTGGACTGTGAAGAAGGCTGAGTGCCGAAGAATTGATGCGTTTGAACTGTGGTGTTGGAGAAGACTCTTGAGAGTCCCTTGGACTGCAAGGAGGTCCAACCAGTCCATTCTGAAGGAGATCAACCCTGGGATTTCTTTGGAAGGAATGATGCTAAAGCTGAAACTCCAGTACTTTGGCCACCTCATGCAAAGAGTTGATTCATTGGAAAAGACTCTGATGCTGAGAGGGATTGGGGGCAGGAGGAGAAGGGGACGACCGAGGATGAGATGGATGGCATCACGGACTTGATGGACGTGAGTCTGAGTGAACTCTGGAAGTTGGTAATGGACAGGGAGGCCTGGTGTGCTGTGATTCATGGGGTCACAAAGAGTCAGACACGACTGAGCGACTGAACTGAACTGAACTGAACTGAATCACACATGTGTCACAATTTCCATTCTTGTTTAATCATTGTTTAGTATACAGGAAACATTAGGATGCTCTTACTGAAAGGCTGTTTAAATATGGAAGCACATGTACACCCATGGCTGATTCATGTCAATGTATGGCAAAAACCACTACAATACTGTAAAGTAATTAGCCTCCAATTAAAATAAATATTTTTTAAAAAATATGGAAGCTGATCCTCATAACCAACTACTTGTCACACTAAAGCTTAAGAAACGTGTCACTCTTGTGCTCTCTTATTCATATGCAAAATATGTTTTACTGTCATAATTATCATCTTCCTTATTGGAAACCTGTAACTCTGTGAATAGCAAACTGTATCAATTTTGTCAGTTTTCTATAAATTTAATAATAATAATTATTATTAAAATGGGTGGTTCAACTTTGAAAATAGCTGATGATAATAAATAGGGATGCCATTTACATGCCAAAAATGCAAAAGGAGAAAGTATACAATAAAAAGGCTATAATCATGATATCTTTGTTGAACCAGCCCATAATTTCCACTGTCAAAATTCTATATCCATACGGTTCATGATAAGACACACTTGGTTAAGTTGTATGTGTTAAAAAAACAACCCTCCTCAGAGAAAACTCTAGCATAACTTAATGAATAGGCACAGGTCTGAAATGATGGAGTTCAAATTATTTCTTCTATTTAAGGGAGTAGCTCTTAGGCTAAACTATGAGATAGTGCTTTTGTAATGTTGATAGCTTTCTCTTTAAAAAAAAAAAATCTGAAAGAATTTCATAACTCCAGAAATTTATAACACCTTGAATCTGGAAACATGGATTTTATTTTTGGTCCCACCATCAATTTAGTAACAGCAGTCTAGACACATGTTTCCTCTCTCTTATCTATCCTATTTTAGAGTTTTTGGTAAAAGCAAAGTATAGGTAAACCTACTCATCAATCTCATTTTTAATAAATAAAAATTCAATAACTAAGTTAACTTTCACATTGAAGTATATTGAATGAATACTGAAGTAATGTCCACCTAAACAATTTTTTTCAGGCTTACTGATTTATGATCTTTAAAACTGACACAAACAGGCTATGGCTTGGCATTATTATTTTCTGTGTGGAACATTTCACTCACTACTATTTATCCTTGTGCTGTGCTGTGCTTAGTCGCTCAGCTGTGTCTGACTCTTTGCGACCCCATGGGCTGCAGCCTCCCGCCAAGCTCCTCTGTCCATGGGGATTCTCCAGGCAAGAATACTGGAATGGGTTGCCATACCCTCCTCCAGGGGATCTTCCCAACCCAGGGATCAAACCCAGGTCTCCTGCATTACAGGCAGATTCTTTACCATCTGAGCCACCAGGGAAGCCCAAAAATACTGAAGTGGGTAGCCTATCCATTCTCCAGGGAATCTTACTGACCCAGGAATTGAACTGGGGTCTCCTGCACTGCAGGTGGATTCTTTACCAGCTGAGAGGTATACCAGGGAAGTCCACCATTCACCCTTAGGTTTCTGCTATTATTTATTCACTAAATATTTTAGCATATGCGATGGGTTTCCCTGGTGACTCAGCAGTAAAGAATCTGCTTGCCAATGCAGGAAACAAGATGTAGGTTCGATCCCTGGGTCAGGAAGATCCCCTAGAGAATGGATAGGCTACCTACTCCAGTATTCTTGCCTGAGAAATCCCATGGACAGAGGAGCCTGGTGGGGTAATGTCCATAGGGTTGCAAAAAAGTCCGACATGACTTAGCAACTAAACAATGTACACTAGGTACTGCTACAGCTGCTAGGAATACAGGAGTGAAAAAAAAATCTACACAGTAAAAGTAAACAAAATCATTCCTCCCAGAGCTTATACATTGGTTCAACCCTCCAAGATTCCAGTAAGTTCCAAGTTAGTGTTAAATCAGTTTTATCAGGACTAGTAAATTCTTTGACTTGCAGATGACAAAGAATAAACTTGAGTATTTTGGAAAGAAAGGTAATTTATAAAGTGAAGAAACCACATTTCTTGATTATGCTGCTTGCATTGAAAATCCAGGAATGAAGATCACATTTAACCTCATGTTGCAGGTAACTCAAAAATTCGTACACATACAAAAATCATCTACTCTTTAGTTATCAATATTTCTTTACTCTTTCCGCTTATCATATAAATATGCTCAGATTTTTCCAATATTTTTAAAAATAAAACTCACCATGGTTTGCCTCCCCTTCAATCTACTTCCTCTCTTTTAAGCATATTTGGAAAAGAAATGTCCCACTTATTTTCAATCCTCACCTCTTACGGCTCTTCCCGTAACCCTCCCTAGTTCATAATTCCCGATGTAAAAGCAAGTATAATTTTAATCTTATCTCTCATGGGTAACTAAAATTAATTCAGGGCATATTCCCCTGCTTGTGGAGAAAACCCAGACCAATCCCAAGGCTTCTCTGCTTCAGTCAGTCAGTGGATCAGTTCAGTCTCTCAGTCATTTCCGACTCTTTGCAACCCCATGGATTGCAGCATGTCACCCTTTCCCATCCATCACCAACTCCGGGAGCCTACTCAAACTACGGCCATCACGCTAGTGATGCCATCTTTTGTATAGATCTTTTTTGTATTCTTGCCACCTCTTCTTAATATCTTCTGCTTCTGTGAGGTCCATACCATTTCTCTCCTTTATTGTGCTCAGTTTTGCATGAAATGCCAATATCTGCTTCATATTAAGTAATAGATGGCCCTGCTGTCGGTTTATGTCTCATATTGTCTGTTAGTTAATCAGTTGTGTCCAACTATTTGCTCACCAGGCTCCTCTGTACATGGGCTTCTCCAAGCAAAAATACTGGAGTGGGTTGCCATGTTCTTCTCCAGGGAATCTTTCTGACCCAGGGATTGAACCTAGGTTTCCTGCATTGCAGGCAGAATCTTTACTCAATTCAATAATTAGAATGTCTTTACCAAGATATTAATCAAAACTCCAAATTTGATTATAGCATAAAACATTCCCTCCCCTAGCTAGGGCCTCCTTCAGGCCCTCTTCTTACCTGTTTTGTGCATGAATGGAAGGAGGGAGGAGTTGATACGAAAGTGGAAAGAAGATGACAAGACAAGTTTTAAACAAAAGTGCAGAAGATCAACTTTAGGAAAATTATAAATGTTTAAAATACACCCAGATATTTCCTTGGAGATCATGTCCCTGGCCCCCTCCAAAATTTAAATTGGTTGTCCCTGTTATTCCCTCTTATATCAATATAACCCAGTTCTTCTTCATATTAATTATCACAATTTATAAGATTACATGTTTTAATTACTTGGTATATATATATTTTTTTCATGTCTGTTTTTCTCACCCAAATTGATTTGATGTCCAGGCATGTCCACTGTGTTTCCCACTGTTTATTCAGGGCCCAGCACAGTGTATAGCATAATCATAACTGTTCAGTGTATATTAATTGAATATGTGAAGACACAAAGCAACATGGGTAGAATTCATTTTTTTAGAGGAATTAGAATTCTGCTTAGAAACTGTCAGTACCTCCACATCATCCTAGTAGACAGCAGTCATTACACTATTAACATCAAGTTCTACAATCCAGACTTTGTTCTCAGTTTTAGTATTATCCACAGAACACTAAAACGCTTATTATTCATTTGAATCTTGAATTCCCTTTTTATTATTCAAACTTCCTTCCTTTTCTGCTGTGTTAATCATAATACACATACTTTACCTGCCACATGCCTCAAATCAGTTTTCAGAAGGAGGCAGGAAGGAAAAGCTGAGAAAGGAAAAGAAGAGAATGGATTATTACTGATTATAGCAAAAGTATGAAACTGTACCATTATTAAAGGTTGAGAATGGCTCACCAAGAGAGTTGCCATGAATCTACATGTTAGTCATAAACCTAATAAAAGATATTTGTTTAATGTTTTACAATATATAATGTACTTTCATCATATATATTCTCACACCTATAGTTCACAACAGCCCCCAGGGACAGTTAGCACATGGATTTCAGTCCAAAATTCAAATACGGATCAATTTAGGCTCAGAGAAATTGCATGACTTGTTCAAGTTCTCACAGCTATTAGGTTGGTCAAGCTATGACTCAGATATAGGTCAGCTTTGCCAAGTTCACTATTCTTTATAAAATACCACTGCACTTCCTTGGAAAGTGAAATTTCTGTGTGTAATTGGAAAAACAGAACCAAAGGATGGAGCTTTAATTAGGATTTCTTTTAGGAGCACAAGTAGTAGGACTTCTTTATCACATTAAATGCCAAGAGGAGCGGATTTACCTACACCCATACCTTTGAGCTTATTCAGTACATTGAGATACCGAAACAAATTCTGCCAGGCATTTCTGAAATAAAGTGATGAAGTTTTTTAATTCTGCATTTTATCAGACACAGATACAATATTTCATATAGTGCTTGTCAAGAGAGGATGTCTAAAGCAGACTATTATTTAATTACAATGAAAACTGAAGTAAACAACTGAGTGATTTCTGAAGATCTAACCACTGAATACCACACCCTTGGCAACTCTCCTAAGACTCACAAGAAGACAATAGGGTAGATTGTGTGAAGAGAATATTAAAAATAAGCATTAAATTCTGTGCCAAGACACAGAAAAAGATAGAATCTTGATGAAAACTAATGAATAAAAGTGCCTAAACTTATTTAAGGGACACTTCTTTGTTTATTTTTTCACTTTTTGATGTGTCTTAACCAACATTCTCCTGTGTTATATGATTACCATGTGAAAGTTACAGTTCTAAACAGAAAAGAGCTTTCAATTAAGTCCATGAAATATTTTTTAAAAGCATAAACTTGAAGTCAAATAAATGTGAATTTGAATCCCACCTGCTAGTTATTACTATTATTACTAGTTATTACTGTTATCTATGAGAATGAAGCAGACTACTTATACTTTTTGATAACAGGACATAAAGGACTATTGTCAGGATTAAACAAGATGTCATATTCATCTATCCATTGCTTCATTCAGAAACTGCTAAGCACCAGGCATTGTACAAAGCACTCAAGATACAGTAGTGAACCAAACAAAAAGTCTAGTAGGCCTGAAGTAAGAAAGTGCATACCATAATGCATGAAACATAACTGGTACATAAGAAACACTGACTTTCTTTTTTAGTTCCTTACGTCACACCACCAAAATCCGTGGTTCTTTGTTAACAGTAATTGCATGAATTAAACCAGCAAAAGGCAGCAGCTACTCTGAAAATAGAATAAAGGGTCTATTAAAAATAATAGTGGACAAAGTGTGTTTAAGATGAGTCCTACTCAGCCAAGTAACTGCTTGTTCCTTATATTTGCTGAATGGAAAACAAGAAATCAAGACAAAACAAAACAAATAAGAAAAAGCCCTGGATATATGTATATGTACAACTGGTTCACTTTCCTTTACAGTTGAAGCTAACACAACATTGTAAATCAACTATATGCTGTGTTTGCTAAGTGGCTTCAGTCATGTCTGACTCTGTGCAACCCTATGGACTGTAGCCCTCCAGGCTCTCTGTCCATGGGATTCTCCAGGCAAGAATACTGGAGTGTGTTCCCATGCCCTTCTCCAGAGAATCTTCCCCACTCAGGGATCGAACCCATGTCTTTTATGTCTCCTGCACTGGCAGGTGGGTTCTTTACCACTAGTGCCACCTGGGAAGCTTAAATCAACTATACATCAAAATAAATTTTTAAAACATTAAGAAATGCCCCACAGAATGACTAGATCAATCACCTAGGTGTGAGCAGCTTGGTCATCTACATGAACTAAGGGACCACACTTGAAGAGAATAAAGGTTAGTCCATAACTGTCATAATTGCATCCATTTATACTTTTATATGAATATGAATCAGGCTATTTCCAGGAGTCAGTTACTCAATGTTCTTATCCACACGTTGCTGAGGGAAGGAAAGAAAAACAAAAGAGAAGTCGCTATAGCTGTTATAAAGAAGGAAGAGTCAGATTGGCAGCCACTTGAAGACATAAAAAAAAAAAAAAAGACAAAGGAAAAATCACATAAAATTCGAGAATCTTGAGTCTTTTGTCTATGGATGGGTTTATTTTTACACTCTTACAGGGAAATTCAGAGGCAAGGAAAAGGACTCTGGTAACCTTAGTATTGAATGAGTGGTCGCATCAAGTATCACTGAAAAAACAAGGAAATCTACAAGTTGCACTGCAAAAATGTGAAAACAAAAGGAAAATTTCTGCCATTAACCTAAAGCCAGCAATCAAAGCATGAGGAACAAAATCTGTGGTGAGTGGGTTACTTCCATTACCCAAATTAAATATGATGGGCCATTTTAATTGTTGCAATTGACTTGATACACACTGAGTTATTAAACATTTGAAATGTCTCAAAACTTACGTCAATATTATTTTGGCTGATTTGATTGTATACTCCTGATGTAAACCCAGAAAGTAAGTAAAAGGAAGATGTGGGATTAAGGAAATAGTATAGAATAAGGAAAGAGGTAATTAGAATATGCAGGATGACGGGGAAACATCCCAGGATGGAAGTTTGGTAGCAAAGAGTACCATTCATCTGTTTTGAGCTGGAGGATAGAGGCTCCAAGAGAGATATATCTAAGAAGAAAGCATTGTTAAAATACCTGATCTATTTATTAGCTTGAATGAGCTGGGGAGGGCATGTAGCAAGAGATACAAAGGAAAGTAAACAATCTGGAATAATGATTAAATCCACAGAAAATAAAAGTTTAAACAATATGAAAATATATTTTAAAAAATTAAAATCAGAAATAAAAGATAAAAGCACTTTAAAGACTTTATCACTATTGCTGTAGAGCTTATCAGGGTAAAGTCAAAAACGTAAATCTAACATAACCTGGTGAGTGTAGCATTTAAAAATGAGGTGATAAAAACATCATTGTTTGAAGTGTTCTCACACTTTCCTGAGATGCGTCTTTACCGAATTTTAAGCAACGCTATTAGATCATGAAAGTCTACAATGTAAGTCGACTGTCTAGCCCTAAAATAGCACACAGTGATAAGCACACACGGCATTTTGTGACACACGCTCTTACTTTAGGATAAATACTGAGAAAGAAAAGAAACAGCATGAGGAAAAGTTTACTGTATTGGAACTAACAGAGATTGAGTGTCTCCATTCTACCTTTCGCTTTGTCCACTGTCCCTAAACTATCAGTTCAGTTCAGTCACTCAGTCGTGTCTGACTCTTTGCGACCCCATGAATCGCAGCATGCCAGGCCTCCCTGTCCATCACCATCTCCCGGAGTTCACTCAGAGTCATGTCCATCGAGTCAGTGATGCCATCCAGCCATCTCATCCTCTGTCAGCCCCTTCTCCTCCTGCCCCCAATCCCTCCCAGCATCAGAGTCTTTCCAATGAGTCAACTCTTCGCATGAGGTGGCCAAAGTACTGGAGTTTCAGCTTTAGCATCATTCCTTCCAAAGAAATCCCAGGGCTGATCTCCTTCAGAATGGACTGGTTGGACCTCCTTGCAGTCCAAGGGACTCTCAAGAGTCTTCTCCAACACCACAGTTCAAAAGCATCAATTCTTCAGCACTCAGCTTTCTTCACAGTCCAACTCTCACATACATACATGACTACTGGAAAAACCATAGCCTTGACTAGATGGACTTTAGTCGGCAAAGTAATGTCTCTGCTTTTGAATATACTATCTAGGTTGCTCATAACCTTTCTTCCAAACTATAAATGAGTCTAATTCATAATCCGTGTTGTTCTCTCACTCCCCCAAGCCTGGAAAAGCACCAGATCTACCCCACCAGACATTTCTACAAATTTGTACATTCGCACACAAATTTTCCCAAAAGAAGACACTTCTGTTATGTATAAATGTAGATGATCTTCCTGAGATGAGATGGAGAGACATGAAAACGCGTAGATATTCTAAAGAGGCCTGCAACCCTCTCATTGTACCAGAAATTGCTTATAAACTATCTGCATATCTTTGACATCAACAGACACTAAAAACTGACTAGTAATGACAGGATTGAACAATTATTCTGCACAACTATATGTAAAAAGAACTTTAAAAACCAATAAAATCTTTTGTTACTATACTCTGTGGTGATAATCAGTAAATGTTAACAACTCAGATGTTTTTTTTATAATGAGAGAAAACCACACTCTGTATTCAGAGAAAACCACACTCTGTATTCAGAGTGGTAATAATACCCCTAAAACAGTTTTATTCCACAAGCATATGTATTTATTTTCAATTATCTCTACCATCTCATTGAACAGATCTATAAAATTACAAAAGTATGTAAAGTCCAAAATAAGTTATAAACTTGGAAAGTTTTAACTGGTTTTACAGCAGTTTGGTACTTTTAAAAATCAATGAGGCCAAATGTCTTATTCTTTGAAATTTAATTTTGTTTCTCACTTTTTAAATAGCTATTCTTAACTGAGATTGTGTTTTTCACGGAAAGATTACAATCACAGAAACTGAAGTGGCACAAAGATCATTTCTCAACTTCCATATTTATTAAGGCTACATATGAAGGAAAGTGTTTATATCTGAGATAACATTTTAAAAATAATTTAATAATGTATCTATTCATCCATCTCCCCAACTAATAAAATGATGATGAGGATGCTCCTCTCAAATGGAATTCAAAGAAAATGTCTGATAATACAATGAAATTCTATAGACCTAGCCTTCATAAAAGTGGAAAATATTCATTCATTCCTAGTTTCTTTGTCAAAAGTACTTATTGTCTTTCTTCTCACCTTACAAAACACGGTGAGTATTTTGAAATTAGTTTCTGACTTCCAGATCAATGGAATTGTCCCTTCTCCTATCTTTGGCAATCTGGTTGTTCAATCTTTCTTAATAAAAAAGAAAAATTATTTGACTGTGCCTAGTTTTAGTTGTGGCACTAGGGATCTTTGACTGTGCCACATGGAATCTTCAGTTGTGGCATGTGGGATCTTGTTCCCTGATCAAGAATCCCTCTGTGTTGGGGCGTGAAGTCTGAGTCACTGGACCACTAGCGAAGTCCCTCAATCTTTCTTATCTTCTCTCCCTCCCCTCTCCCCCGACTCCCTCTCTCTCTCTCAATCCCACATTTTCTCTTTCTCTGCCTAAATTTTACAAGTCAGTAACATTTTTATAATCCAAGAACCCTGTTTTGTGCTCCAGGATTCTACTTACAACATTTCATAAATGTTTTCTTATTCAATTTGATAGTTTATTGAGCATAATCTTAAAAATCATCTTAATGGGCATACAAAATGTCCCTGTGTTGACAGAGTGCAAATATTCAAATATTTTCTAAATGTTGACTTTTTATTGTTTTGTTTACTGTTTCTGTTTTGCTCTTTTAGATTATATGACACTAAAGAGAAGACTTGTTTTTATAATTTCTTCTCTTTGATGACTCCTATGCAGGGACTAAATTTTCATCCTTATAACTTCCATCTTTAGAGTGTCCAGCTCAGCCTCTTTGATTACCACCTGACCTTGAGCAATCTCCCCTTAAAGTTTTGAGATTTAAGGCTTTTGTCCTGCTTCCAGATGCCCTTGCATCAATGTGGCTACTTCCAGCACAGTTAGCTTCTTAAGGAATAATACAGTGGGACAGGAGTTGGCACAGTGGGTTGTATATGGGGAGGCCTGGAAGCAGAACAGGAATAAGCCAATAAGCAAAAGATAATCAGCACTAGCACATTTCTTTCTTCGGGGAAAGAAAAGCAAAATAGTGAGAGAAAGTTGACCAAAAAACAGTTTGAGAAAAAATAGTGGTAAGGATAAGGAATCTACTGATGGCAATACAGAGAGACATTTTATTTCTTCCCAATCAAATCTGAATCATATCAATATGCAAAAACATGAATAGGTTACAACATGGCCAGCATTTATTTTTTAGTTAGCTAAATATTAGTTCATTTCTCTGAATGTCTATTTGGCTGTGATGATTCGGATCAATCAGAGAGACAGTTAATCTTTAAGCAATATTGCAGTTCAGTTCAGCCACCACATAAAGATACAATCCTCATCTTTCATGTTTTAGCTCCTTTCATTTAAACCACTATAAATTTTTCTGCAAATTTTCAAAGACAAGTTTCTAAAGGAAATATGCCTTTGGAGATCAATCATTGACAAAATATAACTTGCTTCAGTAGATTCTCTTTACTGTAGCTACTGCTATATTATCTGTAGATATTTAAAAAGGCAAACAGAGTGACTTTTAAATTAAGCTACTTTAATCATATATTGGAAAACAGGAAAGATTGGTTGAATGTGGCTTAAGGTTCATACTCTTTCACATAATAAAGATTTATTCAGATAGTATAGAAAGACACTTTATTATAAATTACTGATAAGAGTCTTCACTCCTAGGAGAAATGAGGTCTACAGGGAAAGCATCCATGGATAATGAAATGTACCTGAAGCTACCTTCCTGTCATAAGATCGGAGTTGGTCTTTCTGAAACTACTCATTAAACTGCTGACTCCCTTCCCACAGTCCCACAATTCTATTCATCTTTGCTTTTAGATTGGCATAACAAATCTACTTTCTTGGACAAATCTACTTTTATGGGGAATAACATAATATAGTAAAGGATATATGTAAGACCTGGCTCTAAAATCTATAGGTACCTACACAATCTTGTAAATTGCTTCAACTCTCTGAACATCAGTTCATTGATCTATGAAATGGAGCACTAACGTCTATCAACGAGGGTTGTTATTAGGACTAGATGAAATAAATTAGCAAATAAGTACTCTATAAATAATCATTCTCTTCCTGTCTCCCTAAGAAAATAAAGTTTGTTTAAGCCAACAAGAAATGTCAGGCAAACTTCTAAAACATGGATGGCTAACTTTATACACAGAGACTCAGATAGTCAGTATTAGACCATAGAGTACTACAACTACCTACTTCTGCAGTTATAGTATGAAAGTGGACATTACCAATATGTAAACCAATGAGTGTTGCTGTGTTCCAATAAAACTTTATGTATGGAGGCTGAAATTTCAGGTTTATACAAATGTCACAAACATGAACCATTATTATCTTCCACTCTTGAGACCTACAAAAATATGTGGCATGCTTCATATGGCTTTACACTATATATGGGCTTCCCGGTGGTAAAGAATCCACCCGCCAGTGTCAGAGACACAAGACACATGGATTTGATCCCTGGGTTGGGAAGATCCCCTGGAGGAGGAAATGGCAACCCACTCCAGTATTCTTGTCTGGAAAAATCCCACAGAAAGAGGTGCCTGGTGGGCTACGGTCCACAGGATCACAGAGAGGTGGACACGAGTGAGTGACTGACCAACCAACAACCATGTTTCATATGGTCTGTGGATGACAGTTTGTCAATATCTGTTCTAGGGAATCAAAAACAAATGAATGAGAAAATTGTTCAGAATCAAAAAAGATCCAGTTAAAGTAAGAATGGTTAAGCCTGTGGCAAAACAGCATTGCTCAGCAGCTCCTCTGTACTTCCATGCTTGGTTTGGATACATCCGTTCCTTTTTTTTTTTTAATATAAATTTATTTATTTTAATTGGAGGCTAATTACTTTACAATATTGTAGTGGTTTTGCCATACATTGACATGAATCCACCCCGGGTGTACATGTGTTCCTCATCCTGAACCCCCCACCCACCTCCCTCCCCATAACATCCCTCTGGGTCATCCCAGTGCACCAGCCCAGAACATCCTATCTCATGCATCAAACCTGGGCTGGCGATTCATTTCACATATGATAATATACATGTTTCAATGCCCTTCTCCCAAATCATCCCACCCTCGCCCTCTCCCACAGAGTCCAAAAGACTGTTCTATACATCTGTGTCTCTTTTGCTTTCTCGCATACAGGGTTATCATTACCATCTTTCTAAATTCCATATATATGCATTATTATATTGTCTTGGTGTTTTTCTTTCTGGCTTACTTCACTCTGTATAATAGGCTCCTGACCTCCCATAGAACTCATGTTCTCTGTTTTCACACTAAGGGAATATTTGTTTGCATGATAACAAAGCCCAATATTCCCATGTATGAGGAGAGATATCTCAGACTGGAGCCGATTATACAGAGTGAAGTAAGCCAGAAAGAAAAACACCAATACAGTATACTAACACATATATAAGGAATTTAGAAAGATGGCAATGACGACCCTGTATGCAAGACAGGAAAAAAGACACAGCTGTGTATAACGGACTTTTGGACTCAGAGGGAGAGGGAGAGGGTAGGATGATTTGGGAGAATGGCATTCTATCATGTATACTATCATGTAAGAATTGAATCGCCAGTCTATGTCTGACGCAGGATACAGCATGCTTGGGGCTGGTGCATGGGGATGACCCACAGAGATGTTATGGGGAGGGAGGTGGGAGGGGGGTTCATGTTTGGGAACTCATGTAAGAATTAAAGATTTTAAAATTAAAAAAATAAATAAATAAAATTAAAAAAGAAAAAAAAAGAACTTAGTTAAGATGGGCCCATTTATTTTTATCCTAAACTCTTCTTTTATCCTAAACTCAGGAGGCTTTTATATTCAGTTTTAATATGGAAATGGGAAGCTGTTTTAATACTACCTACATCCCTACATTCTGTCTTTTTTTGTTCTATTGCTGCTTTACTTTCAAACCTCTTAGCTTCTCATGAAGATGACAAGGACATTAAAAAAATGAACAAACCATGAAATTATTTTGGAAATTTTACCATGAAATTGTATCAAAGAATTTAGAAATACTTAGGAAACTGTTGGACACATTTAAACAAGTTTGTGTTTTACCAAATTTTCCCAGTAAAATAATTTGTGCAGTCATAAGGTACTAATTTTTGTGACCTTAGAAATACATGTTTCACATTGCTTTTCCTAAACTTGTAGGATTGCAAAGAGCATGCAAATTTATTTTTTTTTTAATGACCAATAGCACATATTATGATTCAGCTGGCTGGAACACAGAATTATAAAACAGAGTATGTTGTAGCATTTTATTTTTGCTTTTTTATCTAATTTTTGTGTGAAACATGTTGGCTAACAGAGAAATCAAATGCAATGATGTAATGTGTACTTGGTAACAACACAGCCTAAACCACTGGTCTCACAAGGTGAAGTGAATACTTACATCAGAGGGTGCCAAAATGACTGAAGGAGAGGGAAAAGAATTACAATTTCTGTTTATATTTACTTTAAATGGAAACCATTAAGAAGTCAAGGTTAACTAATATTTAATAAATGCTTGAACTAGTGTCGTCACTTACTATCTTTGTCATGTTGTGTAACTGGATATCAAGACCACAGGCAAGAGATTCTTTGAAAGAACAGAAGGAAATTCTGATACAGGGCCCCTCATTCACTCGTTAGCTTCAAGTTTATGACTGTTAAGTAGGCTCATTGTAGTCACAAATTAAATTATTTAGACTGAATTATGCAACAGACTAGTTCCAAATAGGAAAAGGAATACGTCAAGGCTGTATATTGTCACCCTGCTCATTTAACTTCTATTCAGAGTACATCATGAGAAATGCTGGGCTGGAAGAAGCACAAGCTGGAATCAAGATTGCTGGGAGAAATATCAATAACCTCACATATGCAGATGACACCACCCTTATGGCAAAAAGTGAAGAGGAACTAAAAAGCTTCTTGATGAAAGTGAAAGAGGAGTGTGAAAAAGATGGCTTAAAGCTCAACATTCAGAAAACTAAGATCTTGACATCTAGTCCCATCACTTCATGGGAAATAGATGGGGAAACAGTGGAAACAGTGTCAGACTTTATTTTTTGGGGCTCCAAAATCACTGCAGATGGTGACTGCAGCCATGAAATTAAAAGACACTTACTCCTTGGAAGGAAAGCTATGACCAACCTAGACAGCATATTAAAAAGCAGAGACATTACTTTGCCAACAAAGGTCCATCTAGTCAAGACTATGGTTTTTCCAGTGGTTATGTATGGATGTGAGAGTAGGACGGTGAAGCTGAGCGCCGAAGAATTGATGCTTTTGAACTGTGGTGTTGGAGAAGACTCTTAAGAGTCCTTTGGACTGCAAGGAGATCCAACCAATCCATTTTAAAGATCAGTCCTGGGTGTTCACTGGAAGGACTGATGCTGAAGCTGAAACTCCAGTACTTTGGCCACCTCATGCAAAGAGTTGGCTCATTGGAAAAGACTCTGATGCTGGGAGGGATTGGGGGCCAGAGGATAAGGGGACGACAGAGGATGAGATGGCTGGATGGCATCACTGACTCGATGGACGTGAGTTTGAGTGAACTCCGGGAGTGGGTGATGGACAGGGAAGCCTGGTGTGCTGCGATTCATGGCGTCGCAAATAGTCGGACACGACTGAGCAAATGAACTGAACTGAACTGATGCCTAACTTTACAAAAGAACAAGTGGTGTAAAAAGACTTAGTGAACAGGTTACAAGTTGAGGCTACTGCTACAAACACAAACACAGCAAACCAAAGAAAATACAGAGTCGATGCATCTCATACTCCTAGAACAGGTTGTTCATCATTTATAATATAATATTAAACACAAGGACACCCTAATCCCATTTGTTAGCCAAAGAAGTTAGACAAAGAAATTCAAATAACCAAAATAATTTAAACAGTGGATTTATATCCACTATCGTTAATGAAGAAACTTGTTCTACATGAATTTCATGCTTTAAAAAATTGGCTCAGTTCAGTTCAGTTCAGTTCAGTCGCTCAGTCATGTCTGACTCTTTGCAACCCCATGAATCACAGCACGCCAGGCCTCTCTGTCCATCACCAACTCCCAGAGTTCACTCAGAGTCGCATCCATCGAGTCAGTGATGCCATCCAGCCATCTCATCCTTGGTCGTCCCCTTCTCCTCCTGCCCACAATCTCTCCCAGCATCAAAGTCTTCTCCAGTGAGTCAATTCTTCGCATGAGGTGGACAAAGTACTGGAGTTTCAGCTTTAGCATTATTCCTTCCAAAGAATTCCCTGGGTTGATCTCCTTTAGAATGGACTGGTTGGATCTCCTTGCAGTCCAAGGGACTCTCAAGAGTCTTCTCCAACACCACAGTTCAAAAGCATCAATTCTTTGGCGCTCAGCCTTCTTCACAGTCCAACTCTCACATCCATACAAGACCACAGGAAAAACCATGGCCTTGACTAGACAGACCTTAGTCGGCAAAGTAATGTCTCTGCTTTTGAATATGCTATCTAGGTTGGTCATAACTTTTCTTCCAAGGAGTAAGCGTCTTTTAATTTCATAGCTGCATAAAGCCATCACTTCTAATAATACATTTTAAAATGTGGTTCACTCTCTATTTTGACCTTTTCAAATGTCTGTGCTTTATATCATTTGTATAATAAATTAGTGAAAAATTTTCTGTATATAATTTATAAATAAACTTCCCAAGATACATATATAAGCATGTGTGCAAAAGATTTTTACTAATTGAAGGGGGTGCACAATCAAAAAGTTTCTAAAAAAAGTTTTGACATAAGGGTGGTATGCTTATTAGATAACCATAAAGCAGTCAGGCTTATATGTGATATTCAAATGTATCACAGTACTGGAAACTTGCAAAGTATTTGGCTTTTGATAAATATAAGAATAATCTATTATCAACAGACATTTGGGGGACATTTTTTAATGCCTGTGGGCTCAGTTGCTCAGTCATGTCTGACTCATTGTGATCCCATGGACTGTAGCCTGCCAGGCTCCTCTAGGAGTGGCAACATAATCAGTCACTAGGGAAATGCACATTAAAATTACAGAAAGATACCACCACATACCTATAAGAATGGCTAATACTAGGGAAAAAAAAAAAAAAAAAACAACTGACCACACCAGGGGTTGGTGACAATGTAGGGAAACTGGAATTCTCATACACTGTTGGGAATATAAAATGGTACAGCTGCTTTAGAGAACAACTTGCTGTCACTGTTCCCTCACTAAGCCATGTCTGACTCTGCAACTGCAACCCTCCAGGCTTCCCTGCCCTTCACTGTCTCTCCCTCCTCACTCTCTCCTTCACTGTCTTCACTTGCTCAAACTCACGTCCATTGAGTCAGTGATGCCATCCAGTCATCTCATCCCCTGTTACCCTCCTTCTCCGCTTGCCCTCAATCCTTCCCAGCATCAGGGTCTTTTCCAGTGAATCTGCTCTTCGCATCAGGTGGCCAAACTATTGGAGCTTCAGTTTCAGTTTTGGAAGATGGAAAAGTTCAGGAGATTGGTTACACAACAACGTATGTTTAACATTACTGAATTATACACTTAAAATCATTATACACTGAATTATACACTTAAAATCATTATGTTGTGCATGTTTTACTACAATTATATACATTATAATTATACTAAAATATTATTTATTATACATATATTTGTATACCTACATACATTATATATTAAATGTACATCTATCATTTAAAAAAAAACAAACCAATACTGGAGTGGGTTGCCATTTCCTACTCCAGGGAATCCTCCAGAAGCAGGGATTGAACCCACATCTCTTGCAACTCCTGCGTTGGCAGGCAGATTCTTTACCACTGGACCACAGGGAAAGCCATGTCACCATAATCATTTTATTGCTTTTCTAGATATGAAGAGATGCAAGAATTGGGCTTATAAAATCTCCTGAAAATATCTAACTATCTGAAGACCTATTCTGCCAGTTTCTCCCAGAGCATAAAGTGCTCAATTCCTGCCCTCCACCCTTAACTCCTTTCACAGGGTGCTGAAGGTCAGCAGCTGCAGCAGCTCATGATTTAATCCTTGTAGAGGGAGAAGGCAAGTGCCAATTTTTAGTTGGCACAGACAGAATACTTACTTGCTGGTTGTGGGTCTGAAACCTCAGGAGCTCACTAAGTGAAATGTGAAACTGGCCCCTGTACAAGGAGGACAAGGAGAGACCAAAGAAACAGGCAGACCACTCCAGATAGGTAGGTGGCAGGTTTAATAAACAAGGGAACTTAATGTGAGGCTTATCTTGGGCACCATAAGATGAATAGCTCTCTGCACCCACTTGCCAGAATCCTAAAAGCTTACATAGAGGCTTTGGTTTCAGTCACTAATACCATAAAGAAAGTTCAACAGCACATTGCTTTCTCAATACTGTGTCATTAAAAACAGCTTTCACTGTGGGCAAAATGTACAATCCAAGGACAGGGAAAGAAGTGGGGAGCCTCCAATTACCTGGGCACAGCTTGTGAGTCAACCCTCCATCTTGTCTTCTTGATGACTTCCTGCAACATTAGTTTTCTCATTTGTTATCTGCTTCTCTCTATAGACTATAATTTCCACAAGGAGATGAACCATATCCCTTTTATTAACTGTGTATCCAAAGCATATTGTACTTTGTCTGGCTCAAGGAAGGCATTCAGTAAACACAACTTGAATAGATAAATGCATGAATGAGTAAATGAGTAGTCATTTCCATTCCATGGCCTCTTGCACATCCAGTTTTCTTAACTAAATCTATAATCAATAAGTCTTTAATTTCCTTCTTCTTGAACTCAATCCATTATAAAATAAATAAAATTCAAATGTCTTCTGGGAATCATTGACCTCAGATTTAGACAGAATCTCTTGAAAACAATTCATAGGCAAGACAATGCACAGTTCAGACCTGTCCTAAGGTCTGTTGGAGGTTTAGAAATCTAAAAGGTAGATAGACATTTGCTTTCACAGAGCCTGAATTCCAGCCCCAAGTCCTAGCTGGTTTTACATTGAATACACAGTAAGTCTAATCCACACACTTCTGCCTTGTATGAGTGATACTTCTCAGTGGAAATCAAGCATAGCATGCTCTGACCCATGTCAAGAGTAAGAAGTGGTAGCATAGCTGGAATAGCAGAACAACCTATACATTGACTTATAGTTGAAGCATTAAACCTGTAGTTTAAGGGGTAAAGAGGCAGAAATGTTTAGGATCCCATCGTGTCCCCAACATCCCTGGAGAAATGGTGACATGGGTGTGGGGTTCCACTGCAAATGGTGTATAATTCATACATTCCATATGAATTCCAAAGGCTTCCTCAGCTGATTAGTGTGTGTGTGTGTGTGTGTGTGTGTGTGTGTGTGCGTGTGCTTAGTTGTGCCCAACTCTTTGCAACCCCATGGACTATAGCCTGCCAGACTCCTTTGTACATGGTATTTTCCAGGCAAGAATATTGGAGCGGGTTACCATTTCCTATTCAAGAGGATCTTCCTGACCCAGGAATCAAACCCACGTCTCTGGCGTCTCCTGCACTGGCAGGCAGATTCTTTACCACTGCATCACCTGGGAAGCCCCTCAGCTATTTCTTGGATTACACTAAGTGCAAGAGTAGGTGGTAAAGCAGGAGCCTGTTCTGTGGACAAAACCAGTGGGGTGCGGGGTAGGGGGGAGTAAAAAGAAATGAGAACTGTGACTCAGACCCATGAGGATAGGTAGAAGCGGGAGGCCAGAAATTCTGACCTTGTCTTATTTAGATTTTGGAAGGGTGAATCTTTTTATAAAATTCTTTTTCTTTTATTAAGACTTTATTTTTTAGAACAGTTTTAGTTTGCCACATATGCATAGCCTCTCCCATTATCAACATCCCCCACCAGAAAGGTGTATCTGTTACATTTAATGAATTTACCTTGACACATCATCATTACCCAAAGTCCACAGTTTATGGTTCAGGCTTAGTGTTGTACATTCTATGGGTTTGGAAAAACTGTATAATGGTATGTGGGCTTCCCAGGTGGCACTAGGGCTAAAGAACCCACCTGCCAATGCAGGAGACATGGGTCCGATTCCTGAATTTGGGAAGATTCTCTGGAGGAGGGCAGGGCAACCCACTCCAGTAGTCTTGACTGGAGAATCCATGGACACAGGAGGCTGGCAGGTTACAATCCATAGCGTCACAAAGAGTCCGACACGACTGTAGCGACAGCACACACACATGTAATGGCATGTATCCATCATCGTGTGTTGTACAGATTATTTTCACTGTCCTAAAAAAGCCTCTGTGCTCTGCCTATCCATTCCTCGCCTTCTGCACACCTCGTAACCACTGATCTTTTTACTGTCTCCATAGTTTTGTCTTTTTCAAACTGTTTTATAGTTGGAATCATACAGTATGGAGACTTTTCAGATTGGCATCTTTGTAAGTTATTTTTCAAATCTCAAAGGCCAGCAAGAAAAGAGTATTAAGTGGTACAGGTATGTTTTCTGGAGAGTCAAGGTTGGCCCGGGAAAAGGGATGAAGTAAAGAATCAATGAATCCAGCTATGAGGAGTCAGGAAAAGCAGAGAACAGTTTCACAGGGGCTGGGCTGGTGTAGGGACAAACAACAGTCACGTTTACCATGTTCAGGAAAAGACAGAATTTGAGAGCAGGAGGTGGAGCCAGCAGTGGGGAAGGGAGAGGGAAAAAAGGAAGGGAAGCTGCAATAGTTCTCAGTGTGCTGGATATTAAATAGAACCTTAGATTTCAACATAGACAAGCTTACTAATGATGTGCTATTTTCTCCTCTTCCAAGTTCCTTCCTGTCTCACATTTCAATTATAACTGAAAATGGCTCTAGAATAGATAGTTGGTTTCAGGTATGATTATTACATTTTAAGGAAGTCAGCTTTTATGATCTTAAGGAGGGCAGCTTTCTTAGCTTTTTACTACAGTGGTCTATTAAAGTTGATTACCTTTCAGTAATATAAAAAGCAGCCTAGGCCACTGTAATTTAAGCTCTTATTAGATTTTGTTGCTTTCAGAGAACTAACTGGTCGATTGAAATCTCCTACTTTAAGACGAACTGGCCTCAATCTACTAAGTCCATAAACTGAAACTTCTAGCAAAGCACTGGACATCTGGTTAAAGATTAGCTATTTTTAAAAGTGAAATACTCAGTGGCGCTACCAATAACAAAGCACAACTAGGGTAGCATGTTTAAAACATGTGACTCTAAAACAGGACCAGCATCTGGTCCCATCACTTCATGACAAATAGATGGGGAAACAATGGAAACAGTGAGAGACTTTATTTTCTTGGGCTCCAAAATCACTGCAGATGGTGACTGCAGCCATGAAATTGCAAAACGCTTGCTCCTTGGAAGAAAAGCTATGACAACCTAGACAGCATATTAAAAAGCAGGGACATTACTTTTCCAACAAAGGTCCTTCCAGTCAAAGCTATGGTTTTTCCAGTGGTCATGTATGGATGTGAGACCTGGACAACACAGAAGGCAGAGTGCTGAAGAATTGATGCTTTTGAACTGTGGTGCTGGAAAAGACTCTTGAGAGTCCCTTGGACTGCAAGGAGATCCAACCAGTCAATCCTAAAGGAAATCATTCCTGAATATTCATTGGAAGGACTGATGCTGAAGCTGAGGCTCCACTATTTTGGCCATCTACTGTGAAGAGCCAACTGATTAGAAAAGACCCTGATGCTAGGAAAGATTGAAAGCTGGAGGAGAAGGGGATGAAAGAGGATGAGATAGTTGGATGGCATCACCGACTCAATGGACATGAGTGTGAGCAAGTTCCAGGAGATGGTGAAGGACAGGGAAGCCCAGCATGCTGCAGTCCATAGGGTCACAAAGAGTCAGACACGACTGAGGGACTGAACAACAATGATACGGGATTTAGAAAAATTTGTGGGAGCCAAGGAATATTGGAAGACTGAGACTAGTCTTTTGGAGTAGAGCAGGAACTGACTGTGAAATAGGCATAACTTGAGGAAAAGAGATCATTCTTGACTTTAAAACTGTAATCAAGACAAAATGCAAACTACCAAATAAAATGAACATATATAAAACATTTATTCACAAGCACATACCCCATGTATGATATTTTTCTTTTACATAAATATAACTAAGTAGGCAACTGTCTGGTCAGTGATTGTTTCATTGCTTGACCCAAAACTCTACAGTACCATGTTGCATAACAATGTCATCAGCTGTTTGTAAGAGCTGTTTTGTTTTGGTTACATTTATTCAGTTTGGCTTGGTTGATCTGGATTGAATTTAAAACTGTTGAGCTCTGAAAAGATGTACTTTTGCCAACATAAGTCAATCCATCTGGCACTAGATAGATGCTAAATGTCACAAGACTGGAAGCAACATCTGAGATTTTCTCTACAAATGTGATTAGCACTATCAATACTACCTTGAATGTAGGTCTGCTCTAGACCTGAACATATTCCAGTTACCTGGAATGTAGCTGGATGAATATGGTCTTTATAATATCACTTGTAGGTTAGTGGGTTAAGATAACTCAATTGCTTTCCAGAGTAAGTGAGATACAGAATTTCATCTTATCTGCTCTATGCCTCTGGGTGGAAGTATAGTAATACTTCACTGGACTTAAACTACTGGGTCATTTCACTCTTGGGCCTATTAGAAATACTAGAAAGTATCTGAGCTTTGTAGATCTGTGCTCAAGTCCTAACCCCACCACTAGCTAGGTGCCCCATGGCTAAGATATGTGACTTTTCAGGGATCCAGGTTTCATCTCTCTAAAAAAAATAATGTATTATCTACTTATAGGGTTTTATGTGAGCTAAATTAACTAACACAGATAAAGCAATGAATTTGGGCTTTAGTAAACAGTAAGTTCACCAAAAAAAGAGAGAGAGAGAGAGAGAGAGAGAGAATTCTCTTACCATGTTCAAAGAGAATCCTATATGATTTCATTCCAACTAGCTAGGGCCATTATCTATTTTATTTCCGTTTCTTTCTACTTCTTATCTATAAGAAGGAATAGAGACAAGTTTTAGTCACTGCATTCATATTTTGAAGAGATGGAATTCTGGCATGGCCTAGCATAGATGTGGGCATTCATATTCCCTCTGACACTCACTGGTTCCATGAATGCAGGGTCTTTTTGGTTCTCTTGCCTGGAGAATCCCGGGGACGGAGGAGCCTGGTGGGCTGCCGTCTATGGGGTCGCACAGAGCCGGACACGACCAAAGTGACTTAGCAGCAGCAGCAGCAGCAGCAGGGTCTCCTTACATACAGAGTGCACGACTTGTGCCCCATTTTGATTTGGGGACTGTGGCTGTTGGCTTTTCTCAAATTCTTGAATAATGTGAGCTTCCACCATCTCCTTTTCCACATAAGCATGTTCTTCTCTTTGGTTTCAGTGGTCCCCAACTTCACATTGTCTGCTGCAATCTAGCTTGGGGCTGATAAAGGCCACGGTACCCTGGAACTCTTACCAAATTGTAATTTTCTGATAGCAATTTTTCTTGTTTTTAAATATATCAGCATATAAAAACAAGATTACATAGATACAGAGGCTTGATTATTCTTCAAAGTAATTTATTTCAAAGTAATATAAGCCCATAATACAATTTCAGTAAAAAAAAAAGAATATATTTTAAATGTACCCATAGTTCCCCATCTATTAATACAGTGACTATGAACATTTTGGCCTATCTTACTTAATTTTTTTGTTTAAACCATGACATTTTTCTCCTTTAACACAATTACAGTCACAAGACACATGCTAATTCACACTCTGCCTTTTCACTTTATATTACATTATTTTTAATATAAATTTATTTATTTTAATTGGAGGCTAATTACTTTATAATATGGTATTGGTTTTGCCATATATCAACATGAATCCACCACGGGTGTACACGTGCTCCCCATCCTGAACCCCCCTCCCACCTCTCTCCTCGTACCATCCCTCTGGGTCATCCCAGTCCCGAGCATCCTGTATCATGCATCGAGCCTGGACTGGCGATTCGTTTCATATATGATATTATACATGTTTCAGTGCCGTTCTCCCAAATCATCCCACTCTCTCCCTCTTCCACAGGGTCCAACAGACTGTTCTATACATCTGTGTCTCTTTTGCTGTCTCACATACAGGGTTATCGTTACCATCTTTCTAAATTCCATATATATGTGTTGATGCTGCTGCTGCTAAGTTGCGTCAGTCCTGTCCGACTCTGTGCGACCCCATAGATGGAAGCCCACCAGGCTCCTCTGTCCCTGGGATTCTCCAGGCAAGAACACTGGAGTGGGTTGCCATTTCCTTCTCCGATGCATGAAAGTGAAAAGTGCCAGTGAAGTTACTCATTCGTGTCCAACTCTTAGCGACCCCATGGACTGTAGCCTACCAGGCTCCTCCATCCATGGGATTTCCCAGGCAAGAGTACTGGAGTGGGGTGCCATTGCCTTCTCCATATATGCGTTAGTATACTGTACTGGTGTTTTTCTTTCTGACTTACTTCACTCTGTATAATAGGCTCCAGTTTCATCCACTTCATTAGAACGGATTCACATGTATTCATTTTAATGGCTGAGTAATATTCCATTGTGTATATGTGCCACAGCTTTCTTATCCATTCATCTGCTGATGGACACCTAGGTTGCTTCCATGTCCTGGCTATTATAAACAGTGCTGCGATGAACACTGGGGTACACGTGTCTCTCTCAATTCTGGTTTCCTCAGTGTGTATGCCCAGTAGTGGGATTGCTTGGTCATAAAGCAGTTCTATTTCCAGTTTTTTAAGGAATCTCCACACTGTTCTCCATAGTAGCTGTACTAGTTTTCATTCTTACCACCAGTGTAAGAGGGTTCCCTTTTCTCCACACCCTCTCCAGCATTTATTGCTTGTAGACTTTTGGATAGCAGCCATTCTGACTGGCTTGAAATGGTACCTCATTGTGGTTTTGGTTTGCATTTCTCTGATAATGAGTGATGTTGAGCACTAATTTTTGCAGTGATTAACAATCATATTATCTGAATTATAATCCTAACAAGTAGATTTAATTTTATTCATCTAGCTTTTCCTTTTGGATGAAAAATTTCTGCTGTTGCCAAGTTTTGATTATATAAACAATACTGTGATAGACATTTAACTCATAAGATTTATTTTTGCATATTTATATCATTTTTTAGGATTCTCAGAAGTGAAATTACTGAATCAGAATGGGCACAGTTTTATGGCTTATGGTGTACTTTCCAAGGATTTAAAATTAATGCTAGGAGACCAATTCTGCCTATATCTCAGCTATAAGTAGGATCAAACTCCGCACAGAAGTTGGCATTAAAGGACCTTTAAGTAGTTTTTGGTTCCTCCTATTTTTTCTTGGAAGTGTTAGGTAGTTAGAATAGGAAACAGGAGTCCAGAATGGCGGTGGCTAAAAGACAAGGAAGGGAAAAGCCCGTGAAAATAGAACAAGGAAGGTCTGAAGACCAGAGTGAGGACCTCAGGTGGAACAAACAGCACTCCTGGCTAGCCCAATTTACATAGGGCAGGCCCAGGGGGAGGAGCCAACGGGCCGGGCCTCTATTCTATTTGCATCTTTTGGATCGGCATGCCCTCACGCCACGAGGATGTATTTTCCTTTTATTTTCTAAATAAAACCGAGCTGTAAATAACACGGAGCTGTAACACCAATCAGTCCAAGAGCTATCACATGGTCTGTCCAAGAGCCAAGAGCTATAACACGGTCTGTCTGAGAGCCGTGACACGCGGAGGTCTTTAGTGTCCGTCGCCTCTAATTTTTGTTGAGATGAGACAGAACTGAGGAAATTACCCACTCCCCTGACAGAAGGAAATTTGATGTATATTCTGCTCAGCTTCGTCAGGTCTGTTGTGAGTCACTGTTACAGATATGCTTATTCATCCTGCAATACTTTCAGGAATAAGATAGGGTACAAATAAATACATAATACTTTCACCAACCGTGCACATGCAGGTGTCTGAAACATTTTTAAGGTTTTGGGAAACATAGTCTTCTGGTTCTGTGCATTATACTCTAAATTCCAGTTGGTGCATAACCTCTGATAAGGTGAATTTTTTTCTAGAACTTTCTGAGGAATTGCTGTTTTATTGTTAAAGCATCTACTTTACATATGCTGCTGCTGTGCTCAGTCGCTCAGTCGTGTCCAAGTCTTTGTGAGGCCATGGACTGCAGCCCACCAGGCACCTCTGTCCACGGGACTTTTCAGGCAAGAATACTACAGTGGGTTGCCATTTCCTTCTCCAGGGGATATTCCCAACCCAGGGATCAAACCCAAGTTTCTTGCATCTCCTGCATTGGCAGACAGATTCTTTACCACTGTACCATCTGGGAAGCCCATTACGTACCGATGGTGCCCAGTTAACACAACATCCTACAATCATTTTGAAAACATACAGAAATATACCAGCAAGGAAAAAAATAACTTGTATATTTGGGCCATATAACTCTGCTCTTAAAAACTAATTTTAGAGAAAATGCTTATTGAAGCTAAAATAATCTTAAACATTCACCTGTAGAGAATGGTTGCGTAAAGCACAGAGCATTAGCAGAACAATAGTGCACACATGCCAAGTCGCTCAATCGTGTTCGACTCTCTACAATCCTATAGACTATAGCCCGCCAGGATCCTCTGTCCAAAGGATTCTCCAGCTAAGAATACTTGAGTGGGTTGCCACGTCCTCCTCCAGGGGATCTTCCAGACCCAGGGATCAAACCCGCATCTCTCATGTTTCCTGCATTGACAAGTGGGTTCTTTACCACTAATGCCACCTAGAAAGCCCTGTGGTAAAATTGTTATATATTGTTAAATATACGGTTAGGAAGAAAGATTTCTGATGAATATATTTTGACAAAGGAAAAATGTAGGAATTAAACCTGCAAACCAAAGTAGCCTATCATCCTTTTTGTGTCCTGATTCAACAGAAGTTCAGGCCAATATCAAAGAACATTTGAGCTGTATAAAAACTGAGTTAGGACAGAAACTTAAAAATTACTTAGGTAGAGACTAATACCATATGCAGTGTTGAAAAATGTAGCCTTATTTTCTTTTATATTATCTAGGGAAATTCAATGTTCATTTAACAGTCATAACATAACATATAACACACATGGATAACATAAAATAAGTTAAAATGAATATATATGTCATTATCACAGTGGGAAAATAAATAGTAATATGCCATGATGATAAAAATTCAAAAAATGATATATTCTCAATTATCTACATTAAATATATTATGTCCTCAATTATTTATATTTAGTAACACCTTATTTTTTACTCTGATTTTCCGAGGGGTTTCATTCAGCAACATCTCTTCACTTTCTCATTCACAACATGTTTACCATCTACTATGTGTAGGTATTATTCTAGAATAATATTCATGTCTATTTCCCAACTATGTATTCTTCAGAAAGGAAACTGTGGTGGCTCAGATGGTAAAGAATTTAACATTAGCCTAATAAAAAATACAATTGGAAAGGCAAGACTGCAACAAGAAAATCACATAGATCACTATCAAATCTAAAGTTTAGAATTTAGATATTCATTTAAATTTGACATGTTAGCATGACTATATATTACCAATGTCTGTACCAGCTTTGAAATTTAATTTCTATAAGGAGGGTTCAAAGACAAAGGAAAAATATAAAGAAAATGAAAGAAAACTAAAAATTCAAGAAACACTATAACCTAGGAGTACATATCTTAGGAAAAGAAACTGCTCCAAAGAAATAAAATACAACTATGATAGAAAATAAAAGTGAGATCTTATTTGACATCATAAACAACAGATTATTGGCCTAAAAGTTATTATTTGGAAAATATTTGCAAAAAATCCAATGGTGAGACTATGTTGAATCCATCTAAACATTCATTTTTAATAGACAACTTCTAATTTCTCATAGATAAGACATTGGTTTTTCCAGTAGTCCATGGAGAAGGAAATGGCAACCCACTCCAGTGTTCTTGCCTGGAGAATCCCAGGGACGGGGGAGCCTGGTGGGCTGCCATTTTATAGGGTCGCACAGAGTCCGACACGACTGAAGCGACTTAGTAGTAGCAGCAGCAGCAGCATGGGGTCACAAAGAGTCAGATGTGATTTAGCAACTGAATAACAACAACAACAAAAGACATTTGTGGAAATCATTTTCTTTGATTTTCTTAGGTCCCATAATGTGTTTACCCCAAAGGCAAGGCACTTTTAATGAAATATTACCCTCTTGAAAGAAGTTTTTTGTATCCCACAGGGGAGGTAAACAACTCATTAGGAAAGAATTAAACCCTGACTTGTAATACAATGTTATAGGGAAGGGGAGCCACCCCCAGCCCTCCAAAAGCCTTAGCCATGCTTGCCAACATAATCTCCCAGTTTATCCTTCAAAGCTGCTCTTATTTTGGCAGTGTTTCTCTAAGCAGCTGTGGGCTTTGCTCTTAGTGCTTGTAGCCTCCGCCATCTTCATTATTGACGGTGAATCTTTGACAAAGTGCCTCAAAACTATAGCAAAATGCTCTGCAGGCATACTTAAGAGAAGGGGTCAACACATTCCTAGAAGCATAAAAGCTGATTACCTTGGTATCTGAGCACAGGGCAGATAATCAGCGGGAGAGATGGGCCAGAGTGCACAGAAACAGTAGCCTGTGGTTTAGTTCAGTTCACTCCAGCATAAAGGAGAAGAGAGATAAGAAGCTCCTTTATGTGATTAGGGGAAAGAAAAATCTATACTTTCCATATGGGAATTTCTCGTGTGTTTTCTTAATGAACACAGAGAGAAGTTGAGAGAGACTTTTAAGCTGTTAAAACTTTTAAAATATTCTCTTTGGGACTGGGAGAGTATGAATTTCCTAATTTCATCAGAACCATTAATGACTTCAGTTCCTTCCTATTTCAACAAAGCAAGTAAAGGGATTTTTTTTTTTTTTTTTTTTTACTGCATTATGATTTTGAAAAGCATTAGACAGCAGGAGAAATGATCTGTAATCATGCTGTGGAAATAAAAATATATTTTTTTTCTTCTCTAGAAATGATTCTCATTGAAAATCTAAAAGCTTTTTAAAGGCTAGATAATTTATTATAATGGAACATACTTATGAGTTAGCATTTCATAATAACTGGGAGGTTATCTTTTCTCCCAGGTTTCTATCTTTAAATGATGTCTTAGCCTCCAGTGAAGATACATGTTTCTATTCCAACTATAAACTCAAGAAAAAACTAAGGAAATATCAAGAGGGACACATAGCCTCTTACGCTCATTGTTTTCCACGATTTTTTTAAGAGGGTCTTTTCCACTCCAGTACTCTTGCCTGGAAAATCCCATGGACGGAAAAGCCTGGTAGGCTACAGTCCATGGGGTCGTGAAGAGTCAGACACGACTGAGCGACCTCACTTTCACTTTTCATTTTCATGCATTGGAGAAGGAAATGGCAACCCACTCCAGTGTTCTTGCCTGGAGAATCCCAGGGACGGGGAAGCCTGGTGGGCTGTCATCTATGGGGTCGCATACAGTCGGACACGACTGAAGCGACTTAGCAGTAGCAGTTTCCTCACACAAATGACTGAGGTGAACAGATGAAAGAGGCCAAATGCCAGATATACAGACCAGAACCAGAAAATTATTCTTGAAAGTAGTAGAAAAAATAACATTGTCCAATGCCCAGGTAACTTGACATGCTATAAAAGGCAGGAACGTACAAACAGGAAAAGAAGCACAAGATCCTGAATCCAGAAAAGGGACAGAACTACACCCTTGGACTCAAAATGAAGGCCTGCAAATACCTTGTAGAGTAGGAGGGACTGAGCAGAAGGAAGCTGCAGCTATAGTGGTAGTGGTATTTAGCTAGCTATTGTGCCTGGCTAGAGTCAGACCAGAGATTCACTCAAACAGCCAAATTAAGTGATATATGTACTAGGAATTTTTTTAAGAGTTTAATATATTTTATTTGATAGAATTAAGTTAAAAGAAAGCATTTGTTTAATTCAGACCAGTTTCCGCAATACATAGGTCCACACTCACAAATTTAATAACTTTGTTGAAATGTTACAAATTTATTGAAAAACACAAAATCTCAACACACAAAGACAAAAACACACAAAAGAAATAAATGGTACAAATAAACCTATATCTATTAAAAGTATTAAATTAATAATTAATAACATTCCAAAAAAGAAAGCAAGGCCCAGATGGCTTTCCTGGTAAATTCTACCAAACATTTAAGAAAGAAGTTATACCAATTTTCTATAATCTTTCCCACAAAATATAAGCAAATAGAATATTTCCAAACTTATTCTATATGACCAAAATTATCCTAATACCAAAGCCAGTTAAAGACATTATAATAAAAGAAAGTTATAGGCCAAAAGCTCTCATAAATTTAGATGAAAATAGCCTCAACAAGACACTGGCAAATAGAAACTAACAATATATTAAAAGAAAATCCAACATGACAAAACGGGATTTATTCCACATATACAAGGCAGGTTTGACATTCAAAAATCAATTAATGAACATTTCAAAAATACATGTAAGTCAAACCACTATGCTATAAAAACTTACATGGTTTTATATAGCTTTCATGCCATATTAGCATCATATTAGCATTATGCTATATAAAACTTCTATGCTATATGAAAATTATATCTCAGTAAATATGGAGAAAGAATCAACTAATATAATCTATCACTTCAATGAGCTACTGATGAAAAGAAAAAAGATTAGGTCATTAGATGTAGAAAAACTTTTGGCAAAATCCAACAACCATTCATTTCCTCAACTTAATAAAGAATTTCTACAAGAAATGAACAGCTAACACCATTCTCAGTTTTAAGAAACTTGAAGTTTTTCCACTAATATCAGGTAGATCCAAGGATGTCCCCTCTCACTACTCCTTTTCAACACCATACCTGAAGCTCTAACAATAAAAAGGATTGTTGGTTGGGAAGGAAAGAATAAAACTGTCTTCATTTGCAGATGATATGATTGACTAGGTAGAAAATCCAAAAGAATCAACAAGGAAACTCCTGGTATTGCTAAGCAACTGTAACAAGACTGTAGGCTACAAGCTAAATGATAGAGTCAATTCTATTCCTATACATCAGCAAGGAAAGTAGAATTGAAATTTAAAATATATCACAAATCACACAGCACACCAAAAATTGAAAACTCAGGTGTAAATTTACCAAAATATAAATAAAATCCATATGAGAAAAACTATAGAACACTGATGAAAGAAATCAAAAATCTAAATAAATGGGGAGATATTTCACATTCATGGATAGGAAGACTCATATTAAGATGTCTGTTCTTCCCAACTTGGTCTATAGACCAAGGCAATCTCAATCAAAATCTCAGCAAGTTATTTCATGTATACCAAAACCTTATATGAAAGTTTATATAGAGAGACAAAATAACCAATACAATATTGGGAAAAAAGACCAAAATCAAGAATCTGACATTTTTTGGCTGCAAGACTTACAGACTTAAAGTAATCAAAACAATGTGATATTAACCAAAGAACAGACCAACAAATCAATGGACAGGAATATAGACCAGAAAGAGATCCACATAAATACAGTCAACTGAACTTTAATAAGGAACAAAGGCAATACAATGAAGCAAAAATAGTCTTTTCAACAAACAATGCTGGAACAACTAGATATCCACATGCAAAGGAAAAATAAATCTAGACACAGATTTTATACTCTTCATAAAAATTAACTCAAAATGGATCACCTGTCTAAAATATAAAACACAAAACTATAAAACTACTAAGATATAACATAAGAGAAAATCTAGATGACCTTGGGAATGCTAATGGCTATTTAGATACAACACCAAAGGCATGATCCATGAAAGAAATACTTGATAAGCTGAACTTTATTAAAATAAACACCTTTAACTTTGCAAAAGATAATTTCAAAGGAATAAGACAAATCACAGACTGAGAGAAACATTTGTAAAACACATTTGATAAATAACTACTATCCAAAACATACAAAGGCCTCTTAAAAATCAATGATAGGGAAACAAAAAAAAACAATTAAAAAAATAGGTCAAAAATGTTTATAGACACCTTACCAAAGAAAATATACAGATGGAAAATAAGCATATGCAAAGATGCTCCACATCATACATCATCAAGGAAATGCAATTAAAACAATTAGATATCACTATATGCCAATTTTAGAATGGTCAACATTCACAATAGGTAAGGATGGTAAGGATGAGGAACAGTAAGGAGTTATCATTCATTGCTGATGGGAATGTAAAATAGTACAGCCACTTTGCAAGAGAGTTTGGCAGTTCCTCACAAAGCTAAACATAGTCCTACTTTTAAAGTCATATTCAATTAAAAGATATGGAAGAACCTTAAATTCATATTGTTAAGTGAAAGAAGTCAGCCTGAAAATGCTGCATACTCTATGATTCTGACTAGATGACATTCTGGAAAAGGCAAAAGAGACAGCTAAAGTTTCAACGATTGCCAAGGTTTTGGCTGGGTCAAGGATGGGAGGCTGGAAGAATAAGTGAAGTGTAGTGGAAACTTAGAGCAGTGAAATCTGAATGACATGATAATGGTGAATGCATGATATTATATATGTATCAAAACCCATAGAACTCTACAAAGAGTGACCTTAATTGTAAATTATAGACTTCAGTTCATAATAATACATCAATATCGGTTCACTAATTGTAATAAATGGACACAGTAAAATGTTAATGGAGAAAACAGTGTAAGTGTATGTCTATGGGGATGGCCTATGGAGACTTTCCAAACTAGCTGATCAGTGTTTCTATAAATCTAAAACGCTCCTAAAAAGTGAAGTCTATTTTTAAAAGATTTTTAAAAAGTATTTACTCTGTCTTTAAAACAGCAAAAAACAAATGCTTGCCCTGATAAAAACCCTGGTTTTATTTGCCTTTCTTTATCATTCAAAATACTAACTTCAAGATTCTAAAATTCTAAATTACCCCCAAAAAGAAACCTTATTTTGTTATGTTCACTTTTTATCCTAATTCAGGGTTAATATATCCCTTCACATGTGCTTTGTTGTGTTACCTATCACTCTCTACCTGATTCCATTGTTATTTATGTACAGGTCTCTTCTCACCTACTTGACAATAAAATACTATTTATTTCCCACAGCACTCTTGGCTATGAGGCAACATTAATACAGAAGTTAGGAGCTGAAAGGAGAAACGATGATGCATGACAAACTCTCTCAGAGCTTCACAACCTAGAAAAGTACTGAAAATTAGGACTTCAACATGTGAGATTGGGAGGAACACAATTAAATCTGTAACAGCTTGTGTCTCTAATTTTTACTGAAAAAAACCCTGCACCTTAAGCATATTTTCTTCAAGAAAATTAGAGATACCAACGGAACATTTCATGCAAAGATGGGGATAAAAAAGGACAGAAATGGTATGGACCTAACAGAACATATTAAAAAGAGGTGGCAAGAATACACACAAGAACTATACAAAAAAGATCTTCACACCTAGATAACCATGATGGTATGATCACTCACCTAGACACAGAGAGCCTGGAATGTGAAGTCAAGTGGGCCTTAGGAAGCATCACTATGAACAAAGCAAGTGGGGGTGATGGAATTCCAGTTGAGCTATTTCAAATCCTAAAACATGATGCTGTGAAAGTGCTGCACTCAATATGCCAGCAAATCTGGAAAACTTAGTAGTGGCCACAGTACTGGAAAAGGTCAGTTTTCATTCCAATCCCAAAGAAAGGCAATGCCAAAGAATGCTCAAACTACCACACAATTGCACTCATCTCACACACTAGCAAAGTAATGCTCACAATTCTCCAAGCTAGGTTTCAACAGTACATGAGCTATGAACTTCCAGGTGTTAAGCTGGGTTTAGAAAAGGCAGAGGAACCAGAGATCAAATTGCCAACATCTGCTGGATCATGGAAAAAGCAAGAGAGTTCCAGAAAAACATCTATTTCTGCTTTATTGACTATGCCAAAGCCTTTGACTGTGTGGATCACAACAAACGGTGAAAAATTCTTCAAGAGATGGGAACACCAGACCATCTGACCTGCCTCCTGAGAAATCTGTATCCAGGTCAAGAAACAACAGTTAGAACTGGACATGGAACAACAGACAGGTTCCATATTGGAAAAAGAGTATGTTAAGCCTGTATATTGTCATCCTGCTTATTTAACTTATATGCAGGATACATCATGAGAAATGCTGGATTGGATGAAGCACAAGCTGGAATCAAGATTGCTGGGAGAAATATCAATAACCTCAGATATGGAGATGACACCACCCTTATGAAAGAAAGGAAAGAAGAACTAAAGAGCCTCTTGATGAAAGTGAAAGAGGAGACTGAAAAAGCTGGCTTAAAACTCAACATTCATAAACCTAAAATCATGGCATCTGGTCCCATCACTTAATGGCAAATAGATGGGGAAGCAATGGAAACAGTGAGAGACTTTATTTTCTTGGACTCCAAAATCACTGCAGTTGGTGACTACAGCCATGAAATTAAAAGATACTTGCCCCTTGGAAGAAAAGTTATGACCAACCTAGGCAGCATATTAAAAAGAAGAGACATTACTTTGCCCACAAAGGTCCATCTAGTCAAGCCTATGGTTTTTCCAGTAGTCATGTATGGATGTGAGACTTGGACTATAAAGAAAGTTGAGCACCAAAGAATTGATGCTTTTGAACTGGGGTGTTGGAGAAGACTCTTGAGAGTTTCTTGAACTGCAAGGAAATCCAACCAGTCCATCCTATAGGAAATCAGTCCTGAATATTCCTTGGAAGGTCTGATGCTGAAGCTGAAACTCCAATACTTTGGCTACCTGATGTGAAGAACTAACTCATTTGAAAAGACCCTGATGCTGGGAAAGATTGAAGGCGGGAGGAGAAGGTGACAACAGAGCATGAGATGGTTGGATGGCATCACCAACTCAATGGACATGAGTCTGAGTAAGCTCTGGGAGTTAGTGATGGACAAGGAAGCCTGGCATGCTGCAGTCCATGGGGTCGCAAAGAGTTGGACACGACTGAGGGACTGAATTGAACTAAGCATATTTTAGAAAAAGTTATCAAGAAAGCCCCTCTATCTTGAATGATTATTTTCTGATTTTACTTTTAATAATTTTAGTTGTTTTTAAAAACATGTTATGGTTCTCCCCCTTCCCCTTTGGTTAAACCCCTCAACCAAACAAAGAAGCATTTACTGTATATGATGGGTAAATCTAATTAGTGATTTTTGTGTGTTTGTTTTTTGGTAACGAATTAGCTTCTCTAAGGGAAGCCTACAGAGTGGTCATAATGCCTGGCAACATAAACACACACACTAGCTGGCTTATTGCTGTTCCTTATCACCAATGAATAGGGCACAGTAAGGGAGCAATTTTTAAAATCTCTATTCATGCATTTGTGATGTGTTGTCTCTGATGGCTTACATGTCAGTTTGCTAGGGGTGCTGTAAAAAAAAAGTACCACACCTCGGTGGCTTAAATAAAAGACATATATTGTCTCATGATTTTGGAAGTTAGAAGTTCAAGATCAAGGTTTCGGCAGTCATAGTTTCTTTTGAGGGTTGTAAGGAAGACTGTTTCATGCCTGTCTTCTAGCGTCTGGGGTTTTGCTGGCAATTTCTGGCTTTTCTTTGCTTGTAGACACATAACCAGAGAAGGCAATGGCACCCCACTCCAGTACTCTTGCCTGGAAAATCCCATGGATGGCGGAGCCTGGTGGGCTGCCGTCTATGGGGTCGCACAGAGTCGGACACGACTGAAGCGACTTAGCAGCAGCAGCACATAACCCACATCTCTGCCTTCACATTCACATGGCATTCTCCCTGTGTGTATCTGTGTGTGTGTCCAAATTTCCCCTTTTCATAAGGACATCAGTCATATTATGTTAGGGACTCAACCTACTCCAGCATGATCTCATCTTTACTAACTATATCTGCAACACCTCTATTTCAAAATAAGGTCACATTTTGAAGTACTGGAAATTAGGACTTCAATACGTGAAATTGGGAAGGACACAAATCTACAACAGTTCATGTCTCTAATTTTCACTGACTAAACGTGTACCTTAAGCACATTTTAGAAGAAGTATCAAGAAAGTCCCTCTATTTAAACAAAAAAATCTATATCCCCAGTCTTTATGGCTATCCTGCGTACAATCACAGCATTAAGCACAGGATTTGAATACCTGGATTTTAATGTCTCAAGCACTTACAATCATTTTAAACTTTGACAAATTACTTAAATATTCTTCACTTCAGCTTTTCTGTCTATACAAAGGGACTAAGAATTATATCTGCACACACGGTTATTATAAATGTTAAATATAAATTTACATACAGAATTTATGACAGTGCCCTCATCATTTTAATCCTCATCTTGCTCCAAAAAAAATCTTCATAGAAGGTAAAATCTTATGATCTGTCTCTCTGGTTCAGAGCTGTGCCTCAAATCCCAATGCCAGTCATACTACTTAAAACGTGATGTTGCGCCATACAACTTTTATGAGATGAGAATCTGATATTCTACTTAATCGTACCCCACACTAAATTTACTGATACTTCCACATGCAGAAATGCACACACACACACACACACACACACACACACACACACAAATCTTCTCAACCTAAGATATTTTTACACACAAAAATTCCAGTTCTAAGATCTCATTTTTTATACCAGGAATAGTGAAACATCCACTTAGGAGCCTTTTAAACGGTTGTTGGTGGTAGTTTAGTCACTAAGTCATGTCCGACTCTTGTGACCCCATGGACTGTAGCCCACCAGGCTCCTCTGTCCATGGGATTTCCAGGCAAGAATACTGGAATGGGTTGCTATTTCCTTCTCCAGGGGACCTTTCCAGGAATTGAACCCCAGTCTCCTGCATTGCAGACAGACTCCTACAGGCTAAGCCTCAAGGGAAGTCTTATAAATGGTTATAAATGGTTTCTAGACCAATTCAGTTCAGTTCAGTTCAGTCACTCAGTCATGTCCGACTCTTTGAGACCCCATGAACTGCAGCACACCAGGCCTCCCTGTCCATCACCAAATCCCAGAGTCCACCCAAACCCATGTCCATTGAGTGATGCCATCCAAGAATCTTATCCTCTCTCGTCCCCTTCTCCTCCTTCCCTCAGTCTTTCCCAGCATCAGGGTCTTTCCAAATGAGTTAGCTCTTCACATCAGCTGGCCAAAGTATTGGAGTTTCAGCTTCAACATCAGTCCTTCCAATGAACACCCAGGACTGATCTCCTTTAAGATGGACTGACTGGATCTCCTTGCAGTCCAAGGGACTCTCAAGAGTCTTCTTCAACAGCACAGTTCAAAAGCATCAATTCTTTGAAGCTCAGCTTTCTCAATGGACATGGGTTTGGGTGGACTCCAGGAGTTGGTGATGGACAGGGAGGCCTGGCGTGCTGCAGTTCATGGGGTCACAGAGTCGGACACGACTGAATGACTGAACTGAACTGAACTGAACAGTTTTCTTTATAGTCCAGCTCTCACATCCATACATGACAACTGAAGAAACCATAACCTTGACTAGATGGACCTTTGTTGACAAAGTAATGTCTCTGCTTTTGAATATGCTATCTAGGTTGGTCATAACTTTCCTGCCAAGGAGTAAGCATCTTTTAATTTCATGGCTGAAATCACCATCTGCAGTGATTTTGGAGCCCCAAAATATAGTCTGACACTGTTTCCCCATCTATTTGCCCTGAAGTGATGGGACCAGATGCCATGATCTTAGTTTTCTGAATGTTGAGCTTTAAGCCAACATTTTCACTCTCCTCTTTCACTTTCATCAAGATGCTCTTTAATTCATCTTCACTTTCTGCCATAAGGATGGTGTCATCTGCATATCTGAGGTTATTGATATTTCTCCCAGCAACCTTGATTCCAGCGTATGCTTCTTCCATCCCAGCATTTCTCATGATGTACCCTGCATAGAAGTTAAATAAACAGGGTGACAACAGACAGCCTTGACGTACTCCTTTTCCTATTTGGAACCAGTCTGTTGTTCCATATCCAGTCCTAACTGTTGCTTCCTGACCTGCATATAGGTTTCTCAAGAGGTAGGTCAGGTGATCTGGTATTCCCATCTCTTGAAGAATTTTCCACAGTTTATTGTGATCCACACAGTCAAAGGCTTTGGCATAGTCAATAAAGCAGAAATAGATGTTTTTCTGGAACTCTCTTCCTTTTCCCATGATGTTGGCAATTTAATCTCTGGTTCCTTTGCCTTTTTAAAATCCAGCTTCAAAATCTGGAAGTTCATGGTTCACATACTGTTGAAGCCTGGCTTGGAGAATTTTGAGCATTAGTTTACTAGCGTGTGAGATGAGTGCAACTGTGCAGTAGTTTGAGCATTCATTGGCATTGCATTTCTTTGGGATCGGAATGAAGATTGACCTTTTCCAGTCCTGTGGCCACTGCTGAGTTTCCCAAATTTGCTGGCATATTGAGTGCAGCACTTTCACAGCATCATATTTCAGGATTTGAAATAGCTCAACTGGAATTTCATCACCTCCACTAGCTTTGTTTGTAGTGATGCTTCCTCAGGCCCACTTGACTTCACATTCCAGGCTGTCTCTCTCTAGGTTAGTGATTACACCATAGTGATTATGTGGGCCATGAAGATCTTTTTTGTACAGTTCTCCTGTGTATTCTTGCCACCTCTTCTTAATATCTTCTGCTTCTGTTAGGTCCACATCATTTCTGTCCTTCATTGAGTCCATCTTTGCATGAAATATTCCTTTGGTATCTCTAATTTTCTTGAAGAGATCTCTAGTCTTTCCCATTCTATTGTTTTCCTCTATTTCTTTGCATTGATAGCTGAGGACCAATATGATAGGACAATCAGATGAAGTAAACCAGACTTTTTCTGTACACACATAAGAAAAATAAAATCATTTTTTCTTTCTCTCTCTAAAGGCAAGCAACATCTTGTGTTCTAGATACTTTTGCTCTCAAATTTAATTTAAAAAGGAGCAGGATTATTTTAGAAAGAGAAGGTCTCACAGGGATAAAAGAGAGAGACATGTCCTGACTCCAGAGAGGGGAGATTTCTGGAGACTGGAAAATATTCTGGGAGGGGCTAGTAACTCTGATGTAAATGGGCATGGAATGTTTGGGGAACAAAACCCTAAAAGTCAAATCTTTAGAAGCTTCATGGAAGGTCTAAGAAGCCAAAAGTCTATGTGCTCAGTAACAAAGCCTCCAGCCTTCCAATGGGCCATGCCAGCCTAGACAACAGACATCTTTTGAGGTGATGCAGTTAACTCTAAGTTAAGGAATAATGGTTAATTTAGTTTAGAAAAATAAAATTGTTTTGACTAAACCATTATCTGATATAACAACGTAACCAAATCCTAACTCTCTTGCCTTACCAAAGCTATCCTGAAACCTATCCTGTTTCTTCTGGAGCTAGATACATAGGACAAGTGGAGATCTCCTAGGATTTTAGAGTGTCTCTTCTCTAGAAATAAAAACAATAAGGAAAAATAAAGACAGTCACTCAGTCCTGTCCAAATCTTTGCAACCCTATGGACTGCAGCACGCCAGGCTTCCTTGTCCTTCACTATGTCCCAAAGATTGCTCAAACTCATGTCCATTGAGTCAGTGATGCCATCCAAACATCTCATCCTCTGTCACCTCTTTTTCCTTCTGCCTTCAATCTTTACCAGCATCAGGGTCTTTTTCAATGAGTCAGCTCTTTGCACCAGGTGGCCAAAATATTGGAACTTCAGCATCAGCATCAGTTCTTCCAATGAATATTCAGGGTTTACTTCTTTTAGGATTGACTGGTTTGATCTCCTTACTGTTCAAGGGACTCTCAAGAGTCTTCTCCTGAACCACAGTTCAAAAGCATCAATTCCTCAGCCTTCAGCCTTCTTTATGGTCCAGCTCTCACATCCATGCATGACTATTGGAAAAACCATAATTTTGACTATACAGATCTTTGTCAGCAAAGTGATGTTTCTGCTTTTTACTATGCTGTCTAGGTTTGTCACAGCTTTTCTTCCAAGGGGAAAATATCTTTTAGGTGAGCTCATTAAATTCTAATGTCAGAGAGAACATAACCATATTTACCAAACTGCAGAACTATAGAGAGATGGAGCACCTTGATGTCTGGGTACCTGCTACTAAAGTATTTGATAGAACAGGTGGTAAAGCTATATTCTTTGTTAGGTGTAGTGAGATGACTCACATTTAAAAAACAAACTGTAGCTGGTACTGAATAAATTTATGATACTAAATGGGAACATCTAGAAATACACCTTTTTTCATACCAAAGGCAGCCATGAAGTGGTAAGGAACTTCTCTCTAAATCTGAGATCTCAGAACAGGTAGACAATTGGATAGATGGGAAATGGCCCACATTCCCCATATTTTTCTATTAATTTTTAAGAGAAGAGGAAATATATTCCCTCTTGCGATAGGGAATAAAAGGGGGGAAAAGGTGTAAGCTTTTTAGAATCTTAATCTATTCAGAAGGCTGAATCTGACATAGAGATATTTGTAGAATATTCAGACAATCCTGAAAGGTGGTACCTCTTATACTTGTAACAAAAAACGCTAAATGAACGATGACTTAGAAGAACAGAATGGTCTAACATATACTCATTTCAAAATGCTCAATGAAACATGAATCTATTTCAGCCAACAAATCATCATTGATCATCAACTGCATGCCAGTCACAATGCTATCACCTCTTCCTCCCTACTCTCCCATAGCTAACCACAATTTTTAAAAAATAATATTATAACTACATTTCATCTTGTATGTGCTCCTCTCAGAACACATTTACATCCTAGAATCCATTTCCTACTTTGGCTAAAGTTAGTTTCTCTCATTTTCCCAATACTCCTTAGCTGAATGTTGTCTTAACTGGGCAGATAAACCAAAAGAAACAAGTTGTTTGGAATATAATGTATTTCTAAAGTAGCTATAGAGATCAGGATTAAATATGTAAGTTTCCCCACTATCCTAGTTTTAAAAATCTCTGGAACCTTTCAATGAACTCTTTCCTTTGGCTGGATTTTCTATTACTTGCCTCACTGACTAATTATCTTAGATCTTTTCTGCTCCTCAGATTCCAAAGAAGAATGTGGAAGTGAAAATAACACTCCCTGAATGTTTATGGTATTTCAGGAAAGTGCTGGTCACTTTACATGTTGTTGTTCAGTTGCCCAGTCGTGTCAGACTCTTTGCAACCCTATTGATGGCATGCAGCCGGCCAGGCTTCCCTGTCCCTCATCATCTCCCAGAGTTTGCATAAGTTCATGTCCATTAAATTGGTGATTCCATTCAACCATCTTGAGAGTCCCTTCAACAGCCAGGAGATCAAACCAGTCAATCTTAGAGGAAATCAACCTTGAATAGTCATTGGAAGGACTGAAGCTCCAATACTTTGGTCACTTGATTCGAACAGCCAACTCACTGGAAAAGTCCCTGTTGCTGGGAAAGATTGAAGGCAGAAGAAGAAGAGGGCAACAGAGGATGAGATGGTCACTTGACATACATTTTGTCGTTTATTCCTTTTAACAACTCCAGAAAGTAAGTACAATTTCCTCTACTTTAAAAAACAGGCTCTGAGAGGTTAAAGAGCTTGCCCAAGTTTCACAGAGCTAGAGAACAGTAGAGCAGAGAATTAAGACTGAAACCTGTGTCCATGTTCCTTTCACTAAAATGCATTTCTTCCCCTAACTAAGAACTTAGACGCTTCTTTTGACATTCTTTGTCCTGCCTTTCCTAGATTAATTAATACTACTACTATTCAGTCTGTTCTACAAACTGAAAAATTAATCCTTTATCTTTCTTCCTCTTCCATCATGTCTAGTCTTTCTTCTCTCTCTCAATGATTGGTAACCAGTTCTTGTCAAGTCCACCATCCCCCAAGGGTTCTTGAACGCCACCTGTCTTGTCTGTTTCCATGGTGAGCACTGCATTTGAGACTCTCACATTGCACACTGACTACTAACTGGTATTCCTGTCATGGCTCTTTTTTTCTGGAAGGGGTCCATTCTCCTTTCTGTTACCAAGGTGATCTCTAGTACATGCCTTTTTCTCTTCAGCTTGAGTGGTACACCAGACCCTTACGAAGGTGCCCCCAGCCTCATTCCCCTCCTCACCTCCTGCCCCATAGGATTTCTCAACAACTTTCATACTCACTATGCTCACGATACTGTCTTCAACTAAAATACTCTTCTCCTTATCTCTCTAGAATCTTTCACAAACATCCTCTCCCCTTTGTAACCCTTCTAGGCCAGTTCACCTCTCCCTAAACAGAACACAGTGCTTCATAATGTGTGGGTCTTAATGTGTACTTCTTTCAGAGCACTTAACCAATCACTGTATAATTCTTTGTCTACAAGCTTATTTTTCCCCAAGACTCTATGTTACAGATACTCAGCACACTGTATAGTGTTTTGTAGGGGCTCTTGTAGTTGCACAAAGCAACTGTAGTTTTAGAGTGATGTTTTGTTAGCTATTGAAACAGCAAAAATATCTACACAACAAATTGGCAAAGGCTCTATTAAAGAGAACACTTCACTACTGGAAAGAGTGTTGAAACAACAAAAATGTATGGTCATTAAAATTTTATTTAAACAAAAGGGGCTAGATGATTGTGCATAAAGGTTTTCAAATGTATTTCCTCAAATAGCTGTCCAAGAATAGCACTAATCTATGAAGGCATAAACAATATAGGATTTTGATACTTTGCTTGAATAAGGCACTAGAGGTTTCAAGACGTTCTAACCAGCAATTACAACAACAACTTTAAAATTTAAATAAAAAATTTTTCCAGAATGACCTTTTATACAGACTGTATTAATGAATCTAATTTACAAACTCTTGTAATAAATCAAATGGTATAGTAGCAATTCTGTTTTATAGAAAGCATTAAATCTCTTTTTAAAAGAGTAAGTACATATTAGATGAAGTCTATAAAACAGCTCAAAAATGTTAGACATATAAGGAAATTAGAATGCCTCTGTATAAAAAAGAAGGGGTTTAATTCAAAGGCAAAAGAAAACTTACTCCTTAAAATGTTATTTAAAATTAAAAGTAGTAAGTCAGTGAATGCATACAGCTGTTTATTTTAAAAAAAAATGGACACAAAATTCCTTGGTCTTAAATAAGCACTTCATTTTTTTTTTTTTTTTTTTTTTTTTTAATTTTAATTTTTTATTTTTTTAATTTCAAAATCTTTAATTCTTACATGTGTTCCCAAACATGAAACCCCCTCCCACCTCCCTCCCCATAACATCTCTGTGGGTCATCCCCATGCACCAGCCCCAAGCATGCTGTATCCTGCGTCAGACATAGATTGGCGATTCAATTTTTACATGATAGTATACATGATAGAATGCCATTCTCCCAAATCATCCCGCCCTCTCCCTCTCTCTCTGAGTCCAAAAGTCCGTTATACACAGCTGTGTCTTTTTTCCTGTCTTGCATACAGGGTCGTCATTGCCATCTTTCTAAATTCCATATATATGTGTTAGTATACTGTATTGGTGTTTTTCTTTCTGGCTTACTTCACTCTGTATAATCGGCTCCAGTTTCATCCATCTCATCAGAACTGATTCAAATGAATTCTTTTTAACGGCTGAGTAATACTCCATTGTGTACATGTACCACAGCTTTCTTATCCATTCATCTGTGGATGGACATCTAGGTTGTTTCCATGTCCTGGCTATTATAAACAGTGCTGCGATGAACATTGGGGTACATGTGTCTCTTTCAATTCTGGTTTCCTCGGTGTGTATACCCAGCAGTGGGATTGCTGGGTCATAAGGTAGTTCTATTTGCAATTTTTTAAGGAATCTCCACACTGTTCTCCATAGTGGCTGTACTAGTTTGCATTCCCACCAACAGTGTAGGAGGGTTCCCTTTTCTCCACACCCTCTCCAGCATTTATTGCTTGCAGATTTTTGGATCGCAGCCATTCTGACTGGTGTGAAGTGGTACCTCATTGTGGTTTTGATTTGCATTTCTCTGATAATGAGTGATGTTGAGCATCTTTTCATGTGTTTGTTAGCCATCCGTATGTCTTCTTTGGAGAAATGTCTATTTAGATCTTTGGCCCATTTTTTGATTGGGTCGTTTATTTTTCTGGAATTGAGCTGCATAAGTTGCTTGTATATTTTTGAGATTAGTTGTTTGTCAGTTGCTTCATTTGCTATTATTTTCTCCCATTCAGAAGGCTGTCTTTTCACCTTGTGTATATTTTCCTTTGTTGTGCAGAAGCTTTTAATTTTAATTAGATCCCATTTGTTTATTTTTGCTTTTATTTCCAGAATTCTGGGAGGTGGATCATAGAGGATCCTGCTGTGATTTATGTCTGAGAGTGTTTTGCCTATATTCTCCTCTAGGAGTTTTATAGTTTCTGGCCTGCCCCCACTTGCATACACAGTAGAGCTCACCGCTCCCCAAGCTGTGGTTCACCATTATTATAGTCAGTGTTGCTTTCGATTATCACAATTTATACCTGTAACTCTTTTTTCTGCTAGACTGACAGCTTCAGGCAATCAAGGACCAGTCCTACTGCTAGGCAACAGAAACCCACCAAAGAATAAACCTTCCAAGTTATCATGGTACAACAGCAGAAAATTGGTAGAACACGAATGGATTTCAGTACCACCCGTGCATGCTGCAGTCCAAGGGGTCGCGAAGAGCCAGACACAACTTAGAGAAACAACCACCACCCCTTTTCTCAGGGAAATGTGGCAGCGACTCTATCTTGTAGCTTACAACTGTAAAAACTTAGGCATTAAAAGAAGAGAGACAGTAAGTATGTGTTGGAAATCACTGAAACCCTAACACTAAGCTTTAGTGCCCCCGAAAAGAGGGCTGAGGGGAACGAGACACATTAGAAGAAGTCATGGGGGAGGGGAGTATCTTTCACTAATATGTATGCTTTAAAAAGACAAGATAGTATAAAATTTGAATAAACAGTGAACTCGTGTATGCCCCACTCTGAAAGCTTAGACACTAGAGTATTTCCTTGAAAAGTCTACAGGTGTTCTTAACCTTTGAGCTACTTAATGTGAGAACGGCTGAGAAGGCATGCATGTCATTCTGAGGAAGAAGTATATGTAACCTCCTCCTCAGTTAAAGAGAGCAAGACTGGTTAAAGTGCTAAGAAACTGCTGAACTGCTTTTTTAAAAAACGAACAAACAAACTTTTATTGGAGTAGAGTTGATTTAAAATGTTTAAAATTATTTAAAATTTAAAATGGAATTCTGTGGTGGTCCAGTGGTTAGGACTCCACCAAAGGCCTAGTTTCAATCCCTGGTCAGGTAACTAAGATTTCACAAAGCATGTGCTGTGGCCATAAATAAATAGATAGATAGATTTATTGATGAATTAATTAAATGTTGTATTAGTTTCTGCTGTAGGGTAAAGTGAATCAGGGATACATATATCCACTTTTAAAAAATACTCTTTTCCCATACAGGTCATTACACAATATTGAAATAATTCCCCGTACTATACAGTAGGTCCTTATCAGTTTTCTATTTTATATATAGTAGTATATGTATGTCAATCCCAATCTCCCAATTTAACCCTCCCCCTGGTAAGTATAAGTTTGTTTGCGACATTTGTGGCTCTAGTCCCTGTTTTGTAAATTGCTTTGGGCTCAACAAAACAAATTGTGATTTTGACTGAGTTAATGTCTCCTCCTGATGCTGGGAGGGATTGAGGGCAGAAGGAGATGGGGATGACAGAGGATGAGATGGCTGGATGGCGTCACTGACTCGATGCACATGAGTTTGGGTGAACTCCTGGAGTTAGTGATGGACAGGGAGGCCTGGCGTGCTGCGATTCCTGGGGTCGCAAATAGTCGGACACGACTGAACAACTGAACTGAACTGAGGACAAAATAGAACCAGAATACCTAAAAGAACCAGCCAGCCTACCAACTCCCCAAGACAACGGACTTTTGGGGGGTACTGGGATCTTTTGAAAATCTGATGGGAAAAAATGGAAAGAATATATGTGATCCATTTCCCAGAAAAAGACATGTATGTACTTTTTTTTATGTCATGAGTTTCCAGAAGCCCATTCATTCCTATGAGGATAAAGACCCCTGAGGAAGTCAGAAGCAGCTCGCAAAGCAACCAGATTGAGGGTCTTTAGTAATAATAACGGCAAAGATGCCTTTCAGAGGCTGAGAGAGTCCTCCAGCAGCCTAGCAAAGCAGCTGGGAACTGAGCAAGTGACTGCCAGATGCTAAAAGCTTTTGGGACTCCAAGCCAGAGGCAAATAAAGCTACATGAAATAAGTCCAAGGTGGGAAGTTCAGAGCGCCACTTCCCTGCTCTGATGATCTGTTTAAACAGGTTACCTAAGACTGTTTCTAGGCCCATGAATGAGAATGGCTCTTCTTCACTTCCCCTCTTCCAGCTCTGTCTTTGAACAGATTTTGAAGGAAGGGAGGTACAGTTGTTTGAAACTTGTGTTTGTTTAGGCCAGCATAGCTCTTATTTCTTATTTTAGCTTTCTTATGAGAAAACTAAACTGGTGACTGTATTAGTCAGAGTTCTCCAGAAAAAGAGAAACAAAAGGTATATATAAAGAGGTTTATTATGAAGAACCAGCTATTGCAATTATTAGGCTGAGAAGTTTACCGTCAGCAAACTGGGCACTCAGGAGAAACAAAGGAATGGTTTCGGTCTGAATCTGGAAGCCTGTGAACCAGATCATGTAAATTTTGGTCTGAGTTTGACTCAGAGGGCAAGAAATGACTGATGTCCCGCCCAAAGACAGTCAGGCAGAGAGAGAATATTCTTCCTTTCTCAGCAATTTTACCCTATTGAGGCCTTCAAGCAACTGGGTAAGGCCTACCCACGTTAAGGAAAGCAATCTGTTTTACTTGGTCTGCCAATTTAAATGTTGATCTCATTGAGAAACACCCTCACAGGCATATCCAGAATAATGCTGAACCAGATATCTGGGGATCCCATGGCCCGGTCAAGTGGCCTAGTCAAGTTGACACATAAAGTTAACCAACACAATAACTTCTAGTGGAAGAACGACCAAGGAAACTTTTAAGAGAACCCAACCATAGTCCAGAGAACATTTAAAAAACACATCAAACACTACTGCTAATTTTTATAGATACAGTTAACAAAAGCAGTCAAGCGGCCATAATGACATTATACCATTCCTCTCTACCACGAGCAAACTAAACAACCCAAAAGTATCAGCTGTTCTTAGATCTTATTCTAAAATATAAGCAGAAATATTTTCTTCTTATATTTTATTTAAGATAATGTATGCATTAAAGCTCTATCAAGAATACATTGCAGTGTCTGTCTTGCTGGTCATGCTTTTTGCAAAGAGTTGTTTTCCTTTTATTTGTTGTAAGTTTACTTTTGGGGCCATTATGACAGTTTTGAAGTTACACAATATTTACCTTGGCAGAAGTGATCTAATTTTTACAAAAATGTGTATGTAATAATCTAACCCACTGTATCATAAGCATGGAAAACTAGAAAGTGTTGAAAGAACAAATTTTTTTAAACTATTGCTTGGATTTTAAAATGAGATCAAGGGTGATTCTAAAAAACTACAAATTGGTCATCTAAGAATGCACCTATCAGTGTTTTTTGGTATTTGATAGTTTTCTTGTTTATCTGCGAGTTCCAGGCATGGGAATTTGGTCAACTGTCAGTTATCCATGCTAATTAAGAGGAATAATTTCAACAATAAATAATTTCAAATCATAAACAACCTAAAGCACATTGTATTTAATTTTATATGTTCTGTGAGTTTTTCTCTTTCTTTTTTACATTAAAATTCCATGTGTTTTGCTGATACACACCATAGCCTTCTTCATGGTTATGTATCAACAGCACAATGGGAGGAAATTCTGACTCTAAACCTCTCATTGATTTTGGATAACCCATAAGGGCTTCGATGGTGGCTCAGTTCAGTCAGTTCAGTCGCTCAGTCATTTCCGACTCTTTGCAACCCCATGGACTGCAGCACACCAGGCCTCCCTGAACACCAACAACTCCCAGAATTTACTCAAACTCATGTCCATTAAGTTGGTGATGCCATCCAACCATCTCATCCTCTATTGTCCCCTTCTCCTCCTGCCTTCAATCTTTCCCAGCATCAGGGTCTTTTCCAAGGAGTCAGTTCTTCACACCAGGTGGACAAAGTATTGGAGTTTCCGCTTCAACATCAGACCTTCCAAGGAATATTCAGGACTGATTTCTGTTAGGATGGACTGGTTGGATCTCCTTGCAGTCCAAGGGACTCTCAAGAGTCTTCCAACACCACAGTTCAACTTCACAGCTTTCTTTATAGTCCAACTCTCACATCCATACATGACTACTGGAAAAACCACAGCTTAGATTAGATGGACCTTTGTTGGCAAAGTAATGTCTCTGCTTTTTAATATGCTGTCTAGCTTGGTTATAACGTTTCTTCCAAGGAGTAAGCGTCTTTTAATTTCATGGCTGCAATCACCACCTGCAGTGATTTTGGAGCTCAAAAAATAAAGTCTGACACTGCTTCCACTGTTTCTCCATCTATTTCCCATGAAGTGATGGGACCAGATGCCATGATCTTAGTTTACTGAATGTTGAGTTTTAAGACAACTCCTTCACTCTCCTCTTTCACTTTCATCAAGAGGCTTTTTAGTTCTTTGCTTTCTGCCATAAGGGTGGTGTCATCTGCATATCTGAGGTTATTGATATTTCTCCCGGTAATCTTGATTCCAGTTTGTGCTTCACCCAGCCCAACGTTTCTCATGATGTACTCTGCATATAAGTTAAAAAACCAGGGTGACAATATACAGCCTGGACGTACTCCTTTCCCAATTTGGAACCAGTCAGTTGTTCCATGGCTCAGTGGTAAACAATCCATCTGCCAAAGCAGAAGACATGGGTTTGATCCCTGGTCTGGAAAGATCCTACATGCTGTGGGGTGACTAAGGCCCTGTGCCACAACTATCGAGCCTGTGCTCTAGAACCCAGGAGCCGCAGCCACTGAACCCACCAGCTGCAGCTACTGCAGCCTGAGTACCTTAAAGCCCATGCAACAAGAGAAACCACCATAATGAGAAGCCCGGGCACTGCAACTGGAGAGCATCCTCCACTCACCTCAACCAGAGGAAAGCCTGCACAACAATGAAAACCCAGCACAACCAAAAATGAATGAATAAATCATTAAAAGTATTTTTTAAATATTTGGATATTAAGTTTAAAAGGAATCTGAGACAGTCGATGCAGTAAATAAATCCTGTGCAGTTAATTTTAAATTGAATATGCACAGAAAATCCAACTTTAAAAAAAAATGTTGCTGATAAGTTTACTGAACTAAAGCCCACGGGAACAGGGGAGTGGAAACATTCTCATCCCCTTTACTATAAGTGTCCTCACATCTCCCCTGTAATAACTCTAATGCACCTTGGTCTCCTGCCATGCAAGGCTTTCATGGCAGAAAAGAAGACAGAATTTTTTTAATAACAACTTAAGAGAAATCCTCTGAGGCCCTTCTCCATTAGGTTCTGAAGACTAGATAAGGAAGAAAAGGAAATTGAATTTTCATATCTAATAATTACATTTATTTTATGAACTTTCATAATATATATCTTTATAGACATTTAATTATTTGATGAGAACACCACGGTTTTGAAGGTTGTTAGATTGCAGAAAAGTTCCAATGTAGGGAAAGCACGTGTCCACCTTCAGCTAGGGGAGACTCTGAAAGCGTCTCCAGCACATGGTTCTTTCTCAAGTGTACTCCTGCTTTCTGTCCGAACCTCTTGATTTTTCTCTTAACTCTTTCTACTCAGTTCTTCCCCACTTCTTTTTCTTCTCAGCTTGACTCCCTCCCTTTGACTTTTCCCTTTCCCAGGTGACACATAAGCTGTCCCTTCTTGTCCTGACATCCTGTGAGGAAAGCCCTCCTCTCTCAAGCTTTCTTCCTGGATACCTTCCTCCTCCTAAGATTCTAAGGTCCATATTTTCTGAGGTTAAGCTGCTTCATATCTCAATCAAAGCCCCTTAGGCTAGCTCCTCAAGAGTTACTTTCCAGATGACGATCCCTTAACCACTGATGAAGTAAAATGAACTAAGGGAAGCCAGAAAATTAAGGGAGCACAAAAGCAGAAAGACAAATTAGTAGCAAGTTTATTCAATACTGTCTGTGCATCTCAGGGCAGGGGAGCTGGTAATAGGTCACAACATCCAGAAATCACTTTGACAGCCCAACATCATCATGACTAAGAGGCAGGCCCTGTCTGTGCCTGGCGCCAGGTCTGTGGCACCAATTTATATCTCCCTTTAAGGCCCCTGACTCCTGATATAATCACTGATGTAGGGCGTGCAGTGTCAACCACAATTAATACCCACACTCACCTTCTAATCCCAGTCATTGGACTACTGACTAGCAGTAGAGATTCTTTTTTCTCCCAAAGATTAAAATTGACTAATGTTAGTGAATATTATCTATAAAACCTTCATTGTTTGGGATAGAATGAACCAATATGAATTGATTGATTTTTAACTTGATGACAACAGTTTAACACAAATTAAATTGTCCCAGAAGCATCTCTATTTTTAAACCGAAAAGCTCAAGAGGAAAAAAAAAAAAAGAGAGAGCTATAGAAGGACTATGGATGAAGAATTTTTTATTTGTGAATCACTGTTACTGAGTGTGGCTTTGTACTTCCTAATGAAGAGAATTTTGGAGAATAAAGAAGTGACTAAGAAAAAACAGATTGCAAAACAGGCATTGTATCAGTGGCAGAATTCCAAGATGATAGTGAAAAACCACACTGTGACTGCTTACAGAGTCAGATTGTTTTTCCATCAAAATTCTCTTTTATGAGATTTGTCAATCAAGTGGACTCCATTTATCTTTTCAAAGTTAGATGACCTCTAAAGAGGCTAGTCTCACTAATATATCCATCTTTTTCATTGCCATCCTATTGTGGTCTTGTATATCTGGATAAGATTTAACTCCCATAGCCTCCCATAGGATAGTTAATGAAATCACTTTCAATAGGATATTGCTAAACTTAAGGACATTTAAAAAAATGTTAGCTTAACAGCCTCTGAGAATTGCCTGCTTACTCAGTGAACAGTGTTCTTTTCACTATCTCGCACAGCATTTTCTTTGTTCTTTCTGCAAACCTCTCTCATCAGAGTCCATGCTTTGGACTTGCTTTTTGCATAGGCAATAATCCTGGTAAGGTTGGGTTTTTGTACAAACAAAAAGAGTCACCATGCAAAACTGAATCCTGCTCCCCCACCATGATAGAATTCATAAATAGTTGCTCTTCTATAATATTGGCCCACTGAATGTAGCAAATCATTGTAGTCTATGAAAAAGTGTCTTGGGGGCTCACGTGAGTGAAAATCATGTCACTTTTCAAAGGAAGAAGAAAGAGAGGCAGAGAAGGAAGGACAGAGGGAGAGATAAGGGAGGGCGATAGTTCCAGGGCTGGAAGAGAAAAGGAAACACAGCAAAGGACCACAGTGTCTTGCAAAATACAACTGGGACTTCGATATCCTACATACTATCACGAAGTTTCAGGGTACAGTTTGTATGTGTGTGCACAAGAATGTGGTTATTTTCCTTGTGGTTATGATATACCAGCCTAGACTGAATTCAGTAGAGTATTACACACAATTTGTATGTCCTTAACAATTGTAATTTTAAACAAATGTCCTTAACAATTTTTAACAATTGTCCTTAACAACTGTAATTTTAAACAAATGTAATTAATGTAAACAAATGTAATTAATGTAATTTTACACAACTGCTTGCTCCTACTTTCTTATCTTCTGGTACAACTCCAAGGCCATTTCACCTAGTTAACCCTCTAGCACTGCATGGCCAGCAAATGGGGAACCTGGTCCAAAGAGCCAGAATAGGAGTAAAGCCAGCTGGCCGGAGACCTCATTATCCGGTCACTAAACATAGTAAGGAGGTCAGAGAACCACATCCACACTAAAGGCAACTTAGCGTTTTCTTGACCTCCATGTTAAGAAGGAATTAAACTTCCTTACGTTTACAACACTCCCTCTAGTCCCCATACCTCCTCCACCAACCTCATCGCTTGCCCCAGCCAGTTCCAGACACTTTACATCCAAATCCTTGCCAATGAGGAAGAGACAGGATAAATTTTAATGATTGCTCTGGTGCCACATGGTCAAGGACCTGCCCCATAATGGATCCCTATGACCATTAGCAGCAGGAATTCCTGCCAGAGATAAGCACCGGTGGGCTTGATAACCTCAGATTTCAAAAGTTTGAAACAATAAACATGATTTCATTAAAGCCTTCTTCCTACTTGGGAGGACCAGGCACCAACACATACATGATGATGAGAAGATTTCTCTGGAGCAAAGTTTCCTCTTCACAGTGTCGTGTCCTGCTTACAGTCAGAGTATCCTGGAACTGGAAGGGCTGCTCCATGTTCAGGTTAGAAAGTGAGATTCCCAGTTCGAATGAGGTGGATGAACCTGAAGCCTACTGTAAAGAGTGAAGTAAGTCAGAAAGGGACAAATACTGTATATTTAGGCAGACATATGGAATCTAGAAAGACGGCACTGACAATCCTACATACAGGGCACAAAGGAGACACAGATGTAAAGAGCAGACTTTGGACTCAGCGGGAAAAAGAGAGGGTGGGATGCTTTGAGAGAATACCATTGAAACATATACATTGCCATATGTCAGTGAGAGTCTGATATATAAAGCAGAGAACCCAACGCCAGTGCTGTCTGACAATCTGGAAGGACAGGGCTGGAGGAGGGAGGGGGTCAGGATGGGAAACACATGGATACCCATGGCTGACTCATACTGATGTATCGCAAAGCCCATCACAATATTGTACTTATCCTCCAATTAAAATAAATACGTTTAAGATAAAAAAGGAAAAGTAAAGAAAGTGAGACTCAGAGCATAAGCCTTGTGTGCAAAGACCATAGTGATGGTAAGCATTAGGACTAAAAATTAAGGTCCTTAGATTCCCAGTTAGTACTCTTTTATATGTACCAGAGATCCTCAAATGTTTGTATACCTCGGGATCACCAGCAGCGCTCTTGAAAAATGCCAAGCTCCTAGGTCTCATCCTCAGAGCATCCTGGTTGGTACACGGCATGGAATCTGAGAATGTATTTTTACTGAGCTTCCCTTTGTGATTCAAGTGCAAGTGGACCCCACTCAGTGACAGGGTACAACAGCTGCCGAGAAGAACACCAAAGTTTGCTCACGATATTTATATACATTTTCTTTATTTCTTGGTTCACCTCTCACATTTCTTTTGCCAGTGAGCTCATGACTAACTTGTCAACAAGCAGAACTCATGTTTAAACCCTCAGTGCTTTAAAACTCCATGTAGTATTGTGTTGGGGTAGGTGTGGAAAGGACAATCTCCCACACGAAGAATTGCTCAAGTAACGCATGCATATATGCTCACTGAAAAATTTAAACAGTGCAGAAGACTGTAAGTTAAAAAGTGAGGTTCTTCCTTTATCCCTCCCCTAATCTCACTCCTCTCCCCAAAGTTACTTACTGCCGTTGGATGTGTACCCTTCAGATTTTTCTATACATTTACACACATAAATACATAAGTGTGCGTGTGTGTACTTTTTGCCCTTATTTGGAAAGTTCTGCTTAGAGAATGATCTCAGCAGTTGTTTCTTTTATTATATAGATGACAGTGGATGTAAAGCTTAAATCAAGGACATCTCAAGATACATGACTGCTAGTGGTAATAACAGCATCCTTCCTTAATCATTCTAAAAATGAAGGCTTCCTGCACCTCACTCACCTCCTCAAATACACTTTGGTCAGTTCCTCAGTTATATAAAAAAATCTGTGAGGATGCTAAAGGAAGAGGAAAGGGCAGGCAGTCACACTGTGTAAACGTGTGAATACTATTATAGATTTCTCATGAGAACACAAGGTGCTAAATTAATTCATCTGGTTGCAAGTCCTGCATGACTGAGGATCTGCTTCTGTGAGACGGGTGGCATAGGGGAGGGTCAAGGACGTAAAGTGAGTGCTGCTGTGCATTCATACAAAATGTACACCATTGCCTGCTCTCCCATCTTCTAGATCCCACAAGGCAATTGTCACTCTCAGCACCCAACTGAAATGGCTTTGGATAAGGTCGCTCAGGACACCTAACTGCTGAACCTTATTCTCTTGACTTCGGCAGCATTTTTTATTTAACCATTTCTACCTTATCTCTCCTCTGGTTCTAGCGAAACAGAGTATTCACTGTCCATCTTTAGCAATTTTTAAGAAAATCTTCGTATACCTCAGGATTCTGTCCTAGGATTGCTTTTATGCTTGTTCTGTATCTTTTGATGGTGCTCACAGCCTCAGTAATGACCCCCAGATTTTCATCTACAATCCCATTTTATACTGAGCCCAGGGACCACCTTCTGAAGAGCATCTGCAATTCAAATACGGCATGTCTAACCGCAAACTGGTGTCTCCCTCCCCATCTTTCCACCAGCCTCATCTCTACCCTGTATATTACTCCTATCAGTTAAGGATAAAACAATGTATCAGTTCCTGAATCAGAAACGCCATCACTGTTCCTCATTCCTCCCTTTATCTTATTCTTTTCATCAAATCCTATGGATTCTACCTGCAGAATATCCACATACTCTATCGTCTGCATTGTGCTCCCATTACTGTTATCCTTGTCCTCATCATCTCCACTTGGACCAAAGTCATGGCTCCAACAGGCATCCCTGTATGAAATCTCTTTCTTCCTCCAATTTCAGACATTTTGCACCAAAAAAGTTCATGTTTCTGAAATATATAACATATATGGCACTCTCCATTTAATAACCTTAAATAGTTTCCCATAACCTACTGGATATAAATTTCAAATCCTTAACATATTTTCAAATCATGTCCCAATCTACATTCCCAGCCTTATCCCTGGTCACAGATAACTCAGCAATTCCCTCAAAATGCCATAAGCTTCCTCATCTGTTTTGGGTATTCAGTTCTCTCAACCCAGAGTGAAGTCTGCCAACAACTTCTTTAGTCCATAAAATAAATGTTTTCTCCTCTGCAAGTCTATGCCCAGTAACACCTGTCCACCATCTCCTTCAAGGCACTCAGATCTTTCTCTGGGTCCCACTTTGCACCTACCTCTAACAGAACACTTACTCTAGCCTTCATTCACATAGTCTTTCAGCCAGCATGTAAGTAAACACTCATAACTGTGTATAGTAATATCATTTCTATACCCTATTGACCCTAATAAACCTGCTATCCTGGAATTCTGTACCAACTTCCAGTATATAGAACCATGCTTTGTATACAAAAGGCTCTCAACAAACTGAATGGATAAATAAATAAAACATAAATAATAGCTATGCATGGAAATAATCTTCAGCTTCTTTCTCATGATGCCAGACACTAGAAACCACAGGTTTGAACCCTATTACCAGCTCTGAGCCCTGCCCTCCAGAATGTGTTCACTCATTCTTTTACGTGTTCACATATTCAATAACTGCTTAGTACCTGTGGCATGCCATGAGTCAAGGTGCCAGGGAGACAGCAATGAACAAGACTGACAGAAGCACTGATTTCTTGTGATTTACATTCTAGTGGGAAAAAAACAAAAACAAAAAACTATAGACGAGTACAGAAGTAGAATGTGTGGCATTCCAGTCAGTGACGAATATTAGGGATGAAAATAAAGCTGAAAAGGGAAAAAATGTTCAGAGTATGGCTAAAGTTTTAAGTGGGGACAATCTATATAAAGAGGTCAAGAAATGGCTTAAGGAGGCATAATTCTAATTTGTACTCCAGGGATGACTTCCTACAAAAGTCAAGAAAAGAGGATACCAAACTACTTTCCTAGCTCTTTCTCAGGAAAAAAAAAAAAAACAGGGAGAGAGGGACAAAGAGGCCTCCACCACACAACCATGTGGTGTGGATTTCTAAGGAGCAGGACAGAAGTGTTGTCAATCTGGGCCTAGAGTCATAAGTTCATACCTGGGAGAGCCTCTGGACTTTATAAGATAGGAAAAGCTTGAAGCCCTTGGACCTCGCAGGGAGCTTTGGAGAAGAGGATCACGTACTTTATCAGAGAGGCTTGGACCTGAGGCACTAGTCCATCTTCTCAGTCTTGGGCATTCTCTGTCTAATAAAATCACTATTCTTTGCCCCCAACAATTCATCTCTTGATTTACCAGTCTGTTGGGCCCATGAGCAGCACAAGCTTGGACTCTGGACTCAGCAACACTAATAACCCAGAAACCCAGCCTATCTACTTGGGAGAAAGAAGGCAGGGACTGCCATACAGTCTCTACTCTGGCAGATACTCCAACTTGCTTCCACCTGCCTCCAACCTACCCTCACAGGATTTTTTTTCTTTTTTAAGAGAAAGAAGAATATAAGGAAGCCAAGGCTCAGACACGTTTTCAATGGCATTGCTAGGTTTTTCTTGATGATGATACTGGTATATATCACCCAGATGACTTGCCTGGATTCAGGCAACTCCTCATGCAATCTCTGCCTAGTTGCTGATTCCTGGTCCATTATCCAGAGTTATAAACCTCTGTGCAGTACTGCTAGTGTGCTGGAGCTGACCCATACTAGCTCATACCAAAGAGCTGTTAAAACTTTGCAAGTCCATTTATCTCATTTTGGTAGCTTGAAAGTGCTTTTGGAAGGAGTATTTATACCAGGGAAATTGGAACAAGCTACAGATTCTCTTCTCCTTCCCTACTCCTGCATTCCCCGCTATGGTTGCCAACCCACTGCTTGGTTTAACCTTTCTGTCTGTGAGTCCTTAGTCTCACCCCTTTTAACTTACCCTGTCCTGCTGGTGCCCATGTCTTAACATATAAATATACCCTGCCAAAAGCTACCATGGCAGGGAAGATAAATAGCCCTCTCATCTACAGTATGATCTGGCTTCAGAGCATGTCAAACTGAGTGTACAGGTGGATTGTAGAGTCATTAGCTCATCAACCACCCATCCTATGTCTAATAACTTCCATGGGATCACTAATAAAGAAAAATGAGATGTGAAATGTTCACAGAGATTACAATGTACATAGCCCAATTTTAGAGTGCTGAATTATGACCCCAAGAAAGTTTTAGAAGTGAAGACACATGCTAATTAAATATAAAATCTTCAAGTAGTATTTTTTAAAAGCATCTTTTGACAACATAAGTGACCATTTCCAGAAGGAAAAACTATTTGTAGCTGAATACATATATATATATTTTTTTCTTTCCTTCAATTTCTCCTACACTTTGCTGCCACATTATTTTCTAAAATACAGATTTTATTGTATCACTAGATTTTTTTTTTTTTTTTCGGAAAAGAAAAAAAGTGGCTTTGTCACTTTGCTAGGCAAAGGGCAAACACAGTAGGCTAGTGCCTCAAGAACTCTGCTCTGTAATTTAAATTTTTTGATGGAACCGTATATGGTTGCATATGGTTGTAATTAATACTAATTTTTATATCTCAATGAGAAAGAATAATTAGGACAGTATAACAGTAGGAAAAATAATGCAGAACTTATTTGGAATTCAAAAGTACAAACCCTGGGAATTATATACTCCTTTGAATTATTAACATCCTGCTCCCATTATTTATGATGATCATGAATTAAATGTAGTTCTACTTAGTTTGATATCTTCCTACAAACTTGCTTAAACATAAGAGTCATATCAGGGTCTTGTTAAAAAAAAAAAAAAGGTCTTAACCAGACCTACTGAATCTTCACAGGGAGAGACCTGGAACATTATAATAAATATCTTAGGTAATTTCATAGACATATCATCTGGAAAATACTGGTTTGGTACAACCTTTTATTTTTTAATAAATGAGGAAAATTATCTGGAGAAGTAAAATACTGATGATTAAAAACAGCCAACCTAAGACTTCTAGTTAACTTTTCATAATTTAAGGTAGTAGACAGAATAATTCTAGATTTGTGAGACATTATTTCCACAATAAAAACAGAGAACTATCCTTTACGGAAAGGCAAACAAATGTATTAAATAACAGTAACAATATTTACTATATGAGTCATTTTCAAGAAATTAAATAAATTTTGAACTATATGCATCATTTAAAAGATTAAACATATATTTGAAAACCATCTATAAATAGTTAATTAAGCTAATTTAAAAAAAAAAACTGCCATGTTGCCTTTTATGACCTGTTCTCAGAAGTCCCATAGTAATTTTTCTACTGCTTTCTATTTACGGAGGCAGTCAGAAGGGCCCACCAAGTTTTAAAGAGGAGGACTGCTGTGGAGAGAGACACAGACTCCACCTCTGGATTGGGAAATTGCCAAAGTCTGTAGGATTGAAAATGTTCTTGCAGCCATTTTTGGAAAATACAATCTACAACAGCAGGGCTCTTATTGAACATACTTGGGATGACTTTTAACTCAGAGTACAACCCCACATAATTTATTTTAGTCTATACAAATGCATCCAAAAACCAGGTTGAATGTAGCATGAAATTATAGGTTAATCTAAAAAAGAAACTTATTCAAATTCATTTTTAAACAGAATGCTTTTAGCATGGTGAAAGTATATGATTCTTGTTATTCATTTGATCACGTGTAATTGGTCAATAACTAGGTACACACTTTTGGGTGTAAATGTATGAGTTAAAAGGTAGATGTAATCACATCTGTATCTCTATTTCTCTATTACCTTAACACACTCATATATACATGGGGATATTATACACATTTATCTGTGTGTATAGCTAATTCAGAAATGTCTTTTTTTTTTTTTAGGAAACTTTATTTTCTGCCCGTCTTATTTCCATTTCCTGTTTAAGGGTCTGTGGAAGAGCAACTTAAGACCACTCAGTGGTTGTTCCTACCTGTTCAGTGACCTAAGCAGTGGGAGCTGCAATCCTGTCCTTGGTGGTGGGCTAAGCACGGCAGTCTTCAGTAGGAACTGCTGGATAGGCCCAGAGGGCACCTGCAGACCCATCTGCAACTTCAGGTCAAGCGGCAGTAAATTTGGAGCTGGAGCAGTCCATTCACCCTGAACTTCCTCCCGAGTCAAAGCCTTTCCTGCAGCAGCCAACTCATCACCTCTGCAGCGTAGACATCAGGCTGACCTTCTGGAGGGTGCTCATGGGAGTTGGCGCAACGCATGCGCAGAACTTCTCACCATGCATCCGCCCAGCAGAACTATTGTTGTTGCTCAGAGATGGTGCAGTACACACAGCACAAAGGAGAGATGAGAGCCAGGTTAACAGAAGACGCCTCCAAGATCAGCCTGGGGCCAGTAACCGCTTGAAGTCTTGGCTCTGGAATGGAGGCCTGGATGGAGTTAGGAAAAGTTCCAGAAGAGAAGGAGTCAGCAAAAGGAATGGCTCCAGGGGCAGTAGCAAACTTCAGCCCAGATCGCTGGCCAGTATCCCTGGAGGATATGACACTGACATCAGCCCACTTTCCAATGGCAAATATGGCAGGAGCTGCCAGCAGAGGCTTCTCTCGGTAGGTGCAAGAAGTAACACCACCACTTTTCTTTTCATAGACCATTTAGTAGTCAAGGTTGGTGCCACCTAAGTGGGTTCCTGCTGCAAACAATGTAAGGATATCTTTCTTTCTCATTTGCAGGACATCAAGGGCTTCAAACATTGTGATCATTTTCCTTTAACGTCCAAGGGAAACCCTGAACAACACTGCATGACCCCTTTTGGGGTAATGCAGAAAAGCAGGAATGTCATTTTCATAAATAAATAAAAACATGCCGTTAGTTCAGTTCAGTTGCTCAGTCGTGTCTAACTCTGCGACCCCCTGGACTGCAGTATGCCAGGCTTCTCTGTCCATCAACAACTCCCAGAGCTTGCTCAAACTCATGTCCATCTAGTCGATGATGCCATCCAACCATCTTATCCTCTGTCATCCCCTTCTCCTCCTGCCTTCAATCTTTCCCAGCATCAGGGTCTTTCAGGGTCTTTTCCAAGGAGTCAGTTCTTCGCATCAGGTGGACAAAGTATTGGAGTCTCAGCTTCAGCATCAGTCCTTCCAATGAATATTCAGGACTGATTTCCTTTAGGACTGAATGGTTTGATCTCCTTGCAGTCTAAGGGACTCTCGAGAGTCTTCAACACCACAGTTCAAAAGCGTCACTTCTTCAGCGCTCAGCTTTCTTTATAGTCCAAGTCTCACATCTATATATGACTACTAGAAAAACCATAGCTTTGACTAGATGGACCTTTGTGGGCAAAGTAATGTCTCTGCTTTTTAATATGCTGTCTAGTTTGGTCATAGCTTTTCTTCCAAGGAGCAAGTGCCTTTTAATTTCATGGCTGCAATCACCGTCTGCAGTTATTTTGAAGCCCCCCAAAATAAAGTCTGATACTGTTTCCACTGTTTCCCCATCTATTTGCCATGAAGTGATAGGACCAGATGTCATGATCTTAGTGTTCTGAATGCTGAATTTTAAGCCAACTTCTTCACTCTCCTCTTTCACTTTCATCAAGTGGCTCTTTAGTTCTTCTTCGCTTTCTGTCATAGGGTGGTGTCATCTGCATATCTGAGGTTATTGATATTTCTCCCGGCAATCTTGATTCCAGCTTGTGCTTCATCTAGCCCATGTTTCTCATGATGTACTCTGCATATAAGTTAAATAATCAGGGTGACAGTATACAGCCTTGACGTACTCCTTTCCCAATTTGGAACCAGTCTGTTGTTCCATGTCCAGTTCTAACTATTGCTTCTTCACCTTCATAGAGATTTCTTAGGAGGCACAATAAAGGACAGAAATGGTATGGGCCTCACAGAAGCAAAAGATATTAAGAAGTGGCAAGAATACACAGAAAAACTATACAAAAAAGAACTTTATGACCTAAATAATCATGATGGTGTGATCACTCACCTAGAGCCAGACAGCCTGGAATGCGAAGTCAAGTAGGCCTTAGGAAGTATCACTATGAACACAGCTAGTGGAGGTGATGGAATTCCAGTTGAGCTATTTCAAATCCTAAAACATGATGCTGTGAAAGTGCTACACTCAATTTGCCAGCAAATTTGCAAAACTCAGCAGTGGCCACAGGACTGGGAAAGGTCAGTTTTCATTCCAATCCCAAAGAAAAGCAATGCCAAAGAATGTTCAAACTACCACACAGTTGCACTCATCTCACATGCTAGCAAAGTAATGCTGAAAATTCTCCAATCCATGCTTCAGTAATACATGAACTGTGAACTTCCAGATGTTCAAGCTGGATTTAGAAAAGGCAGAGGAATCAGAGATCAAATTCCCAACATCCACTGGATCATTGAAAAAAGCAAGAGAGTTTCAGAAAACCATCTACTTCTGCTGTATTGACTATGCCAAAGCCTTTGACTGTGTGGATCACAACAAACGGTGAAAAATTCTTTAAGAGATGGGAATACCAGACCACCTCACCTGCCTCCTGAGGAAAAAAAAAAAAACCATTATACTAACAAATTAAATGGTGGTCAACTTACATGCAGTGAAAATTTTGAAGAAAATGCATTCTTAGATCTGAGAGAACTCTGAGCTCTTTGCAGCTACAGTTCACTCTTAGGAGCTGAACTGAGTCCCCTCAAAATATTATATATGGTGAAGCCTTAATCCCCAATACCTAGAAAGTGACTGTATTTGGAAAGGGCCTGTAAAGAGGTGACTCGTTAAAATGAGGGCAATAGGGTGGACCCCTGACTGCTGTCCTTATAATGTGCTCAGTCACTCAGTCATGTCAAACTCTTTGTGACCCTATGGACTGTAGCCCACCGATATCCTCTGTTCATGGGATTCTCCAGGCAAGAATACTGGAGCAGACTGCCATACCCTCCTCCAGGGGATCTTGCCAACCCAGGGATCGTACCCACATCTCCTGCATTCCCTGCACTGCTTGCAGGTGGATTCTTTACCCACTGAGCCACCTGGGAAGCCAGTCCTTATAATAAGGAGAGTTTTGGACACACAAAGAGAAGACCAGGGCACAAATGCAGAGAAGGACAACCATGGGAGGACACAGCAAGAGGTAATCACCTGCAGGGAGGAGAGCAGTTTCAGAAGAACCAACCCCACTGACACTGTGATCATGGACTTTCAGCCTCCAGAACTGTAAGGAAATTACATTTCTCTGGTGTAAGCTACCCAGTCAGTAGCAGTTCCTTATGGCAGCCTAGTGAACTAACATAGCCACTCAATCTACTATTTAAATGCATGAACAGAATTAGATATCTCTCAATATTTTCCTAAATATTTTATCAAGTGTTTTCTATCCAAAAACTTCAAATAAAATTTTGAGAAGTCTATCTTTTGTAAAGTTTCATTTGTTGCTGTTCAGTTGCTCAGTCACGTTCAACTCTTTGTGACCCAGTGGACTGCAGCACGCCAGGCTTCCCTGTCATTCACTGTCTCCTAGAGTTTGCTCAAACTCATGTCCATTGAGTCCATGATGCCATCCAACGATCTCATCCTCTGTTGTCCCCTTCTCCTCCTGCCCTAAATCTTTCCCAGCATCAGGGTCTTTTCCAATGAATCCATTTGTTTCTCTAAATATGCCTCCTACGCTTGTGCTACTCAGGCACCTATGTTTAAGGTCCTTTGTGATCCTTTTTAAAAAGACAGTTCTAAGTGTATTCAAAACATGTTATTACCACAGTTCCCTAGGAAAAGCACAAATATGGTTTAAGATGAGAAGTTTAATTATGAAATGAACCTATGTTTAAATAGCCTTTTGGTTTTAATTGATCTTTAAAAAAAAAAAAATGAACAAAGTGCAGCGTTAGGATCAGAGCATTTGATACTTGAGTTAATAGCCACAAGAGACTTAAGCACTCCTCTGTGTGACTATAAATGCATTTATCTTTCTACACAAGGATGGAACAGCTACTGTATAGTCATTATTTAAGCATAAGCTGACAGGGGAAACAACAACAACAATGAACACCTTTGATTCATTTTAAAAAGGAAAAGTATATTCATAGTCTTTTAAAAAATAGAATGTGCAAGTATTTGTGTTTACTTGTGTGAGTTTATTTGTTTGTGTCTGTATATTTGTATTAACACATTAATTAATAGAATAAACCATTTATGAACTCTGTGTCCTAGGATAAATTCCTAAATCTAAAACACTGTTCCCTCATCAAAAAAATCGGTGAATAAAGTGCAGTTTCTGAAGGATTGACCTGAGAGGATTGAATAAGAAAACATGGCTGCATTCTCCCTCTGTGATGGCCCACACGTTGTCTGTGGAGTGTGCTTCTGTTTGTATCTGAATAAATCCACTTCTTACCTATCACTTTGTCTCTCATTGAATTCTTTCTGCAATGAGATAACTTCATTAGGTCCTGAAACCAGGTACTGTGGGTTTTGGCTGGGTTTGAGTCTAAACCACGTGGGTTCAAGTCCCAAGCAGGGTTTTGGCTGGGTTTGAGTCCCAGCCACGTGGGTTCAAGTCCCAAACTGGGTATTGGCTGGATTCAAGTCCCAGTACAGGGTTTCGAGTCCCAATCTGTGTTCAACGGTTTCAGCTGGTGACCACGAAGGGATGATGATAAGGTAAGAAAAGGTTTAAAGTCAGATCTTGGTCCTAAAGAGGTCCCTGGGATACATGAGCCAGGTATACTGAGGAAATGCTCTGCTGTTGGCTGCTCATTTGTGACTGGCAGGTCAATTTTGAATATTTATGCACGTCCAACAGCAGGTCTAGGACAGAATTATGCTGTTTTATTTGAGGTTTTTTCTCCTACATTTGTTTGTTCTTGTTCATTTCTGCTGTTTCTTCTGCTAACCCCAAAAGATTGCTTTTATTCCCCTCCCTCTGATCCTTACAAGTGTTGACCCTTTATTCCCAACTTAGAGTTAAACCACTCCAGCTCATCATCAACACCATTGGGGACGTCTTCGTGCCATTTCCTTGCGACAGATTTTGGGTACTAACAACTGGTTGGGGGACCCCCTTCAAAGGGATAGCATCTAAAATCATAAGTGCAAATCTTGACCAAATTGTATGGTAGATTCTGACTTAAGGGTAAAATTTTTTAATAGAATGGGAATTAGAGACATCATCTCTGGTTTGGATCTGAAATGGGCCAGGTGGCATCAATCCCAACCAATACCCCTTGGGTCTAATCCTCCAAGATTGGGAAAGATTCAGACTACTGGGATTAAAACCAATGAAATTTGTTAGTCTGTGTAAGCATGTTTGGCCACAATATGAGCTAGGATCACAAGAAAAGTAGCCACTAAATGAGTCCCTGAGTTATGATACTATATTGCAGCTAGATTTACATTGTAGAAGAAAATTTAAATGGAGTGAGCTTCCATATGTTTGAATTTTCATGGCCTTGTATTTAGACCTTAGATCCACAAGGGATTTAAGACGTGTGTAGCTCTGAGGGATAATTCTAGTGAGGACAAAAAGATCTTTTAGCTGATTTACATTAACAGTTCAGTTCAGTTCAGTCGCTCAGTCATGTCCGACTCTTTGCGACCCCATGAATCGCAGCACGCCAGGCCTCCCTGTCCATCACCATCTCCCAGAGTTCACACAGATTCATGTCCATCGAGTCCGTGATGCCATCCAGCCATCTCATCCTCTGTCGTCCTCTTCTCCTCCTGCCCACAATCCCTCCCAGCATCAAAGTCTTTTCCAATGAGTCAACCCTTCACATGAGGTGGCCAAGTACTGGAGTTTCAGCTTTAGCATCATTCCTTCCAAAGAAATCCCAGGGCTGATCTCCTTCAGAATGGACTGGTTGGATCTCCTTGCGGTCCAAGGGACTCTCAAGAGTCTTCTCCAACACCACAGTTCAAAAGCATCAATTCTTCGGTGCTCAGCCTTCTTCACAGTCCAACTCTCACATCCATACATGACTACTGGAAAAACCATAGCCTTGACTAGATGGACCTTAGTTGGCAAAGTAATGTCTCTGCTTTTGAATATGCTATCTAGGTTGGTCATAACTTTTCTTCCAAGGAGTAAGCATCTTTTAATTTCATGGCTGCAGTCACCATCTGCAATGATTTTGGAGCCCAAAAAGATAAAGTCTGCCACTGTTTCCACTGTTTCCCCATCTATTTCCCATGAAGTGATGGGACCAGATGCCATGATCTTCGTTTTCTGAATGCTGAGCTTTAGGCCAACTTTTTCAGTCTCCTCTTTCACTTTCATCAAGAGGCTTTTTAGTTCCTCTTCACTTTCTGTCATCTGAATATCTGAGGTTATTGATATTTCTCCTGGCAATCTTGATTCCAGCTTGTGTTTCTTCCAGTCCAGCATTTCTCATGATGTACTCTGCATAGAAGTTAAATAAGCAGGGTGACAATAGAAAGCCTTGACATACTCCTTTTCCTATTTGGAACCAGTCTGTTGTTCCATGTCCAGTTCTAACTGTTGCTTCCTGACATGCATACAGATTTCTCAAGAGGCAGGTCAGGTGGTCTGGTATTCCCATCTCTCTCAGAATTTTCCACAGTTTATTGTGATCCATGCAGTCAAAGGCTTTGGCATAGTCAATAAAGCAGAAATAGATGTTTTTCTGGAACTCTCTTGCTTTTCCCATGATTCAGCGGATGTTGGCAATTTGATCTCTGGTTCCTCTGCCTTCTCTAAAACCAGCTTGAACATCAGGGATTTCACAGTTCACATACTGCTGAAGCCTGGCTTGGAGAATTTTGAGCATTCGTTTACTAGCATGTGAGATGAGTGCAATTGTGTGGCAGTTTGAGCATTCTTTGGCATTGCCTTTCTTTTGAATTGGAATGAAAACTGATATTTTCCAGTCCTAAGGCCACTGCTGAGTTTTCCAAATTTGCTGGCATATTGAGTGCAGCACTTTCACAGCATCATGTTTTAGGATTTGAAACAGCTCAACTGGAATGCCATCACCTCCACTAGCTTTGTTCATAGTGATGCTTTCCAAGGCCCACTTGACTTCACATTCCAGGATGTCTGGCTCTAGATGAGTGATCACATCATTGTTATTATTCAGGTCATGAAGATCTTTTTTGTACAGTTCTTCTGTGTATTCTAGCCACCTCTTCTTAATATCTTCTGCTTCTGTTAGGTCCATACCATTTCTGTCCTTTATTGAGCCCATCTTTGCATGAAATGTTCCCTTGGCATCTCTAATTTTCTTGAAGGGATCTCTAGTCTTTCCCATTCTGTTCTTTTCCTCTATTTCTTTTCATTGATCGTTGAAGAAGGCTTTCTTGTCTCTTCTTGCTATTCTTTGGAACTCTGCATTGAAATGCTTATATCTTTCCTTTTCTCCTTTGCTTTTCGCTTCTCTTTTCACTTCTTTTCTTTTCACAGCTATTTGTAAGGCCTCCCCAGACAGCCATTTTGCTTTTTTGCATTTCTTTTCCATGGGGATGGTCTTGATCCCTGTCTCCTGTACAATGTCATGAACCTCATTCCATAGTTCATCAGGCACTCTATCTATCAGATCTAGGCCCTTAAATCTATTTCTCACTTCCACTGTATAATCATAAGGGATTTGACTTAGGGCATACCTGAATGGTCTAGTGGTTTCCCTACTTTCTTCAATTTAAGTCTGAATTTGGTAATAAGGAGTTCATGATCTGAGCCACAGTCAGCTCCTGGTCTTGTTTTTGTTGACGGTATAGAGCTTCTCCATCTTTGGCTGCAAAGAATATAATCAGTCTGATTTCGGTGTTGACCATCTGGTGATGTCCATGTGTCGAGCCTTCTCTTGTGTTGTTGGAAGAGGTTGTTTGCTATGACCAGTGCATTTTCTTGGCAAAACTCTATTAGTCTTTGCCCCGCTTCATTCTGCATTCCAAGGCCAAATTTGCCTGTTATTCCAGGTGTTTCTTGACTTCCTACTTTTGCATTCCAGTCTCCTATAATGAAAAGGACATCTTTTTTGGGTGTTAGTTCTAAAAGGTCTTGTAGGTCTTCATAGAACCCTTCAACTTCAGCTTCTTCAGTGTTACTGGTTGGGACATAGACTTGGATAACTGTGATATTGAATGGTTTGCCTTGGAGACGAACAGAGATCATTCTGTCATTTTTGAGACTGCATCCAAGTACTGCATTTTGGACTCTTCTGTTGACCATGATGGCTACTCCATTTCTTCTGAGGGATTCCTGGCCACAGTAGTAGATATAATGGTCATCTGAGTTAAATTCACCCATTCCAGTCCATTTTAGTTCACTGATTCCTAGAATGTCGACGTTTACTCTTGCCATCTCTTGTTTGAGCATTTCCAATTTGCCTTGATTCATGGACCTGACATTCCAGGTTCCTATGCAATATTGCTCTTTATAGCATTGGACCTTGCTTCTATCACCAGTCACATCCCCAACTGGGTATTGTTTTTGCTTTGGCTCCGTCCCTTCAATATTTCAGAGTTATTTCTCCACCGATCTCCAGTAGCATATTGGGCACCTACTGCCATTCCCTTCTCCAGTGGACCACATACTATCAGCTCTCTCTACCATGACCTGCCCGTCTTGGGTTGCCCCATGGGCATGGCTTAGCTTCATTGAGTTAGACAAGTCTGTGGTCCTAGTGTGATTAGATTGACTAGTTTTCTGTGAGTATGGTTTCAGACAGCTATTCCTCACCTACTGGGAGGAACCATTGCCCCAGAGGGAAGACACAGCTAAGGATGGAAAAGTGACCCCACCCATATTCAGGAACCTCTTCTTTGTACCCTGAGTTACCCAAGGGGCTCATCCTTAGCTCAGCTAGCACTGTCAAAGATCTAAGTCACCAACCAACTGCCCTTACAGTTTTGCCTCTGAGAGAAGTTCCTGATGGAAATCGAGAAACAATAAAAGTCTATGTACCTTTCTTAATATCTGATCTAAGTATGGCAGAGGACAAGTTGGGAAGTTTTTCTGAGGATCCTGAACGTTTTACAAAAGAATTTACGCTACTAGTGAGTGAGATCTTTTGATCTCACCTGGGAGGACTTACAGATTTTACTATCCTATTACTGCACCCTTGAGGAAAACCAGGGTATAATACTGGCAGCCTGAGCCAGACAGGACCATGCAGTGCACCAACTGAGGACTGACACTGTCCCTTAGGCAAACCCACAATGGAATTACCAGCTGAATTCTATTGATACAGATAGACAGGATCGTATGATTAACTGTTTAATAGAGGGTATGAAGAAATTTACAGTAAAGCCTGTTAATTATGAAAAGGTGAAAGAGGTCCAACAGGGACAGGATGAAAATCGTGCAGTTTTCCAAAGGAGATTAGTGGAGGCTTTTAGAAAGTATACAAATGTGGTTCCCTCCTCCTCTGAGGGATGGGCGCTTTCAGCTATGCATTTCATAGCCCAGTCTGCCCCAGACATCAGGCACAAAATTCAGAAAGCAAATGCTGGTCCTCAGACTCCAATGAATGATTTAATCCAGTTGGCTCATTTGGTTTTCAATAATCAGGATATGGCTGAAAAGGCTGAACGCACCCACAGAAATATACAAGAGACCCAAATGATTGCAATCGCTTTGTCTGCTCAAAGACCACCAATCTGGTCCTGATAGACCACAAGGCTCATGGGTACTCATACAAGGCCAGTATACCCTGTGTAGACAAAAGGGGCAATGGGGGAAGGACTGTGGTCAATGTGTCCTTTGCAGGCAGCCAGGGTGTTGGCAGAGGGAATGCCCCAGATGCCAGAGACTGACAGGGGCCTCTCAGCCATTGATGGTTTTGCAATCAGAGGACTGACAGGACCCAAGGCCAAAAGTGGCTCTGCCTGGAGATAGCGTCTACATAACTAATGTCCAGCCTCGGGTGATCATTGATGTGGCTGGCTGCTTGGTAAAATTTCTTATAGACACTGGGACAACCTTTTCAGTCTTAACTCAAAGGATTGTAAACCTTCGTGATCATAAGAAATATGTAATGGAGTTGTCAGGGAAGAAACAGGGACACAATTTTCTGGAGCCTGTTTTGTGCAATGCTAATGGTCAGTTGTTTTTACATTCTTTTCTGGTTGTGCCTGATTGCCCCATCCCTTTAATGGGAAGAGATTTATTAACGAAGTTAGGAGTCACTCTATTTCTGGAAGGGCAAAGGAACCACCCTCATTGCCAAATGATTTTAACAGAAAACAGAAAGGGACAGGTTGAATCTGAAGTTGAGATAGAAGACTTACTAGGCCCTGGAATGTGGAATTCCGAGGTCCCAGGTCTGGCCAAAGATGTCCAGCTAATGGTTACTATACGAGATTCCCAAGAAATAGCTGTTGTTCACTATAGGGGACATCAGTCTCAGATTCTCAGGTCTGAAATTGGAAAGGGAAATCACCGAGTTGACCAAGAAGCAAAGAAAGCAGCTTACATACCAACAGATAGTTGGTAAAACACAGGTAGTTTTAAAAGTCTTAGGCTCTGATAGAGGAAATGCAACAACCTTGCTATACCAAGGAAAAAAGTAGGGCGTTAGTAAGTCAAAGCAATAGTATATGTTAGGTAAAAATATTATGATTCCACAACCTCAACAATGGAAAGTAATCAAGGCTTTATATAAAGCTGATTAGGATTTTCTAAGATTGGATAAAAGTTAGTTGAGTAAATGGATTTTGTTAGAAATGGGCTAAGACAAGACTGGATTTGGTTTCTCTCTCAAAGGATTCTTGAAATGCTACTTTTGACAAACAAATTGAGCTGAGTTTCCTTACCTGTAAGTGATTTATATTTGCTTTTGAGATCTTTATAACTTCGGATAGGGAATAAGTTTTGTCTCCCTGTGACTTATAATTTATCTGAATAAAAACTAACTTTGGGATGTTTTAGAGGACTCCTGAGGAATCTCAGAGAGAAATATTTAACTAGGGTTATTTGGTATGTTATGTTAAATGTGATAATTTGTAATTCTGGTTGTAACCAAACTTTATCTTACACTGTAATCAGGTATTTGACCATGACTTTTGTCATTTATAGATATTTCTGTATACTGGTGCTGGTACCAAATGCTTCATCATCAAAAACATACGTAAGAAGACTAAGAAACCAGTTACAACAGTTCTACATCAAGAAGATGGCTATGTAGGGATTTCAGCTCATGCAGACTAAAACAAGGAGCTTCCCTGCCCTTGGGGCTCCTAGATCAGGTATCCAGAGATTTTTACTCCTTGATAGGCAGGGAGATGTCTCTACTCAGCCTGGAAGCAATTACAGAAGATGGCCCTTCTGCTTTCCAGAAGAATATAGGAGTAAAATCTCTGTGCGGGGAATGCAACAGGAGGGAAAGGGGCAGGGCACAACTTTTGAAAGAATGACATAGCCCAAGCACATAATATAAACCGATTAGAATCAGATGGGACCAAGATGACAGACCAGACTAGATTCTGATCCTTAATCAGCAAGTGAAATGACACACCCAGAAGTGCCATGACAGCTCCAGGTCAGCTCAGTTCAGTCACTCAGTCATGTCCAACTCTTCGCGACCCCGTGGACTGCAACACACCAGGCATCCCTGTACATCACCAAATCCCAAAGCTTACTCAAACTCATGTCCATCGAGTCAGTGATGGCATTCAAACATCTCATCCTCTGTCATCCCCTTCTGTCATCTGCATTCAATCATTCCCAGCATCAGGGTCTTTTCAAATGAGTCAGTTCTTCAAATCAGGTGACCAAGTATTGGAGATTCAGCTTCAACATCAGTCCTTCCAATGAACACTCAGGACTGAGCTCCTTTAGGATGGACTGGCTTAATCTCCTGACAGTCTAAGAGACTCAAGAGTCTTCTCAAACACCACAGTTCAAAAGCATCAATTCTTTGGCACTCAGCTTTCTTTATAGTCCAACTCTCACATCCTTACATGACTACTGGAAAAACCAAAGCTTTGACTAGCTGGACCTTTGTTGGCAAAGTAATGTCTCTGCTTTTTAATATGCTTCCTAGGTTGGTCATAACTTTTCTTCCAAGGAGCAAACATCTTTTAATTTCAAGCATTCTGTAATTTCATCTTTTAATTTCACCATCTGCAGTGATTTTGGAGCCCAAGAAAATAAAGTCTGTCACTGTTTCCATTGTTTCTCCACCTATTTACCATGAAGTGATAGGACTGGATGCCATGATGTTAGTTTTCTGAATGTTGAATTTTAAGTCAACTTTTTCACTCTCCTTTTTCACTTTCATCAAGAGGCTCTTTAGTTCTTCACTTTCTGCCATAAGGGTGGTGTCATCTGCATATCTGAGGTTATTGACATTTCTCCTGGCAATCTTGATTCCAGCTTGTGCTTCAGCCAGCCTGGCATTTTGCATGATGTACTCTGCATAGAAGTTAAATAAGCAGGATGACAGTATACAGCCTTGATGTACTCCTTTCCCAGTTTGGAACCAGTCTGTTGTTCCATGTCCAACTGTTGCTTCTTGACCTGCACACAGATTTCTCAGAAGGCAGGTCAGGTGGTCTGGTATTCCCATCTCTGGAAGAATTTTCGACAGTTTGCTGTGATCCACACAGTCAAAGGCTTTGGCATAGTCAATAAAACAGAAGTAGATGTTTTTCTGGAACTCTCTCGCTTTTTTGATGATCCAATGGATGTCGGCAATTTGATCTCTGGCTCCTCTGCCTTTTCTAAATCCAGCTTGAACATCTGGAAGTTCACGGTTCACATACTGCTGAAGCCTGGCTTGGAGAATTTTGAGCATTACTTTGCTAGCATGTGAGATGAGTGTAATTGTCCAGTAGTTTGAACATTCTTTGGCATTGCCTTTCTTTGGGATTGGAATGAAAACTGACCTTTTCCAGTCCTGTGGCCACTGCTGAGTTTTGCAAATTTGCTGGCAAATTGAGTGCAGCACTTTCACAGCATCATGTTTTAAGATTTGAAATAGCTCAACTGAAATTCCATCACCTCCACTTGCTTTATTCTTAGTGATGCATCCTAAGGCCCACTTGACTTCACATTCCAGGATGTCTGGCTCTAGGTGAGTGATCACACCATCATGGTTATATGGGTCATTAAAGTCTTTTTTGTTAAGTTCTTTTGTGTATTCTTGTCACCTCTTAATATATTTTGCTTCTATTAGGTCCTTACCATTTCTGTCCTTTATCATGCCCATCTTTGCATGAAATGTTCCCTTGGTATTTCTAATTTTCTTGAAGAGATCTCTACTCTTTTCCTATCTATTGTTTTCCTCTATTTCTTTTCATTGATCACTGAGGAAGGTTTTCTTATCTCTCCTTGCTATTCTTTGAACTCTGCATTCAAATGGATATATCTTTCCATTTCTCCTTCATCTTTCACTTCTTTTCTTTTCAAAGCTATCTGTAAGGCCTCCTCACACAACCATTTTGCATTTCTTTTTCATGGGGATGGTCTTGATCTCTGCCTCCTGTATAATGTCAGGAACCTCTGTCCATAGTTCTTCAGGGACTCTATCAGATCTAATCCCTTGAATCTATTTGTCACTTCCACTGTATAATCATAAGGGATTTGATTTAGGTCATACCTGAATGGTCTAGTGGTTTTCCCTACTTTCTTCAATTTAAGTCTGAATTTGGTAATAAGGAGTTCATGATCTGAGCCACAGTCAGCTCCTGGTCATGTTTTTGATGACTGTATAGAGCTTCTCCATCTTTGGCTACAAAGAATAAAATCAATATGATTTCAGTATTGACCATCTGGTGATATCCATGTGTAGCGTCTTCTCTTGTGTTGTTGGAAGAGGGTGTTTGCTATGACCAGTGCATTCTCTTGGCAAAACTCTATTAGTCTTTGCCCTGCTTCATTCTGTACTCCAAGGCCAAATCTGCCTATTACTCCAGGTGTTTCTTGACTTCCTACTTTTGCATTCCAGTCCCCTATAATGAAAAGGACATCTTTTTTGGTTGTTAATTCTAGAAGGTCTTGTAGGTCTTCATAGAACCGTTCAACTTCAACTTCTTCAGCCTTACTGGTTGGGGCATAGACTTGGATTACTCTGATACTGAATGGTTTGCCTTGGAAAAAACAGAGATCATTCTGTCGTTTTTGAGATTACATCCAAGTACTGCATTTTGGAGTCTTTTGTTGACTGTGATGGCTACTTCATTTCTTCTAATGGGTTCTTCCACAGTAGTAGATATAATGGTCATCTGAGTTAAATTCACCCATTCCAGTCCATTTTAGTTCGTTGATTCCTAGAATGTCAATGTTCACTCTTCCCATCTCCTGTTTGACCGCTTCCAATTTGCCTTGATTCATGGACCTAACATTCCAGTTTCTTATGCAATATTGCTCTTCATAGCATCAGACTTTACTTCCATCACCAGTCACATCCACAACTGGGTGTTGTTTTTGCTTTGGCTCTGTCTCTTCATTCTTTCTCCACTGATCTCCAGTAGCATATTGGGCACCTACCGATCTGGGGAGTTCATCTTTCAGTGCCCTATCTTTTTGCCTTTTCATACTGTTCATGAGGTTCTCAAGGCAAGAATACTCAAGTGGTTCACCATTCCCTTTCCCAGTGGACAACATTTTGTCAGAACTCTCCACCATGACCCATCTGTCTTGGGTGGCCCTATAGTTTCATTGAGTTAGACAAGGCTGTGGTCCATGTGATCAGATTGGTTAGTTTTCTGTGATTGTCCTTTTCTTTCTGTCTGCCCTCTGATGGAGAAGGATAAGAGGTTTATGGAAGCTTCCTGATGGGAGAGACTGACTGAGGGGGAAACTGGGTTCTGTTCTGATGGGCATGCTCAGTAAATCTTTAAACCAATTTTCTACTGATAGGTGGAGCTGTGTTCCCTCCCTGTTAGTTGTCCTGAGGCCAAACTGTGGTGGAGGTAATGAAGATAATGGCGACCTCCTTCAAAAGGTCCCATGCACACACTGCTGCACACAGTGCCTCCAACCCTGCAGCAGGCCACCACTGACCCACGCCTCCATCGGAGACTCCTGGACAGTCACGGGCAAGTCTGGGTCAGCCTCTTGTGGGGTCACTGCTCCTTTCTCCTGGGTCCTGGTATGCACAGGATTTTGTTTATGCCTTCCAAGAGGTGGCTCTGTGGTGGGGTAATGGTGACCTCTCCCAAGAGGGCTTATGCCATATCCAGGTCTACTGCACCCAGAGCCTCTGCCTCTGCAGCAGTCCACTGCTGACCTGTACCTCCGCAGGAGACACGCAAACACAGTTATGTCTCATTTTCTGTGGGGTCTCTGGGTTCCCAGTTCAGTTCAGTCACTCAGTCACGTCCAACTTTTTGCTATCCCATGGACTGCAGCACTCCAGGCTTCTCTGTCCATCACCAGCTCCCGGAGTTTACCCAAACTCATGTCCATTGAGTTGGTGATGCCATCCAAACATCTCATCTTCTGTCATCCCCTTCTCCTCCTGTCCTCTCTATTTCCTAGCATCAGGGTCTTTTCAAATGAGTCAGCTCTTCACCATCAGGTAGCCAAAGGATTGGAGTTTCGGCTTTAACATCAGTCCTTCCAATGAACACTCAGGACTGATCTCCTTTAGGATGGACTGGTTGGATCTCCTTGCAGTCCAAGGGACTCTCAAGAGTCTTCTCCAACATCACAGTTCAAAAGCATCAATTCTTCAGCGCTCAGCCTTTTTCACAGTCCAACTCTCACATCCATACATGACTACTGGAAAAACCATAGCCTTGACTAGATGGACCTTTGTTGGCAAAATAATGTCTCTGCTTTTTAATATGCTGTCTAGGTTGGTCATAACTTGTCTTCAAAGGAGTAAGCGTCTTTTAATTTCATGGCTGCAGTCACCAGCTGCAGTCATTTTGGAGCCCCCAAAAATAACATCAGCCACTGTTTCCACTGTTTCCCCATCTCTTTCCCATGAAGTGACGGGGCCAGATGCCATGATCTTAGTTTTCTGAAGTTTGAGTTTTAAGCCAACTTTTTCACTCTCCTTTTTCACTTTCATCAAGAGGCTCTGTAGTTCTTCTCTACTTTCTGCCATGAGGGTGGTGTCATCTGCATATCTGAGGTTACTCTGGGTTCCCAAGTCACTGTTAAAAGACCAAGGAATGGGCAGTGGCCCAAATCCTGGTAATCTCTGCCCTTTCTCAAAAATAGCTGGACTAATCCTCCCACTCATTAGCATATGAAATTACCCAGCCTAAAAAACTGACCACACCATATTTCACCACTGCACTCTCCCTCTGCGATGGCCCACACGCTGCCTGTGGAGTGTGCGTCTCTCTGTGTCTGAATAAATCCACTTCTTACCAATCAAAAAAAGAAAAGAAAACATATGCAATACCCTTGGCAAAGTGGCTGATACAAATTAAGAGATCAATAAAAGTTAGCAACTAAAATTTTACTACCGTAAAGCTGAATTCCTCAAGGACAAGGACCTGTGTTATCTCAGGGCCAGAATCATGCCCTAGAGAATAGGTTCTCTTTGAGTATTGTAGGTTGAATTAAATTGCCAGTTGAACTGAACCAATATATATATTATATTTTATATATACCTTTATACATTTTTTATTTCTTTTACTTTCTAAAAGTATTTTATTATTGCAAAGAAAAAATTTATTAAGTATTTAAGCAGTTAACTGAGGATAATAAACTATTTTAAGTAATCTAAGTTAGTTTGGACTTGATTCTTACAAACCCAATGCTTTTAAACTCTATGTAGTCGGTAACCATGTTTGATAAGAAGACTTCGGTTTCAAAGAAATTTTAATCATTTTGTTAGTATTCCAATTGCTTTATTCATCAAAATATTTTTTTCTTTGCTATTTCAAGTTGAGGAATTTGATTTCTGATCTTAAAAACTTTGATCTTTTTTCCCAAAGAAAGGCAAAACATTTTGCTATTTCAGCTTTCAAGGGTCTAAAATCAGTTCAAGTCTCAAAGCTGATAGTGGCACAGATCCATTCAATTTAGTAAAGTGTGCTCTCTGTTTCTCTCTAAATGTTACAGAGAATTCATCATCATTTTTCCATTTAAAAAAATGAAATGATAAGCCAAGGGGATCAACACATCATGAACTCATTAGAGGAAAGCCTATCTTGATTTCTTACTTCTTGCTCTTACAATTTATCCCAAGATTTCTTGAAAGTTATACCAGAAAAACAAGACAGTGAGAATGTTTTATGATGGAAAGATTGTTTGCCGGGACAGAATTCAGGAATCGAGATTCCAGCCTTGATCCTACTAAATCACACCATTTCTGCAGAATACCACTAAATTTCTCTGGATCTCAGCTTTCTTTTCTGGAAAATAGAGAGTATGATGTATATGTCCTTCTCCACAAGGACGAAAGTAGTGAACACAGTTTAAATATGGGAAAATTTTTTCTCCTATATTGTCTGTTATGGCATATATTTTTCCCTATGAAAACAAGTATTGAGTGAGCCAATCCCATCAATAGATCTAATGTGGATTTAACAATGTACTCCAAACATTTACTGCATCCCAGCTGTGTATCATTTATTGCCTGCTTCTATGAACTAGGAGCTGGGCAGTTCTGAATATTCATTGGAAGGACTGATGCTGAAGCTCCACACTTTGGCCACCTGATGTGAAGAACTAACTCATTAGAAAAGATCCTGATGCTGGGAAAGATTGAAGGCAGAAGGAGAAGGGGATGACAGAGGATGAGATGGCTGGATGGCATCACTGACTCTATGAACATGAATTTGAGTAAGCTCCGGAAGTCAGTGATGGACAGGGAAGCCTGTCATGTTGCAGTCCATGGAGTCACAAAGAGTTGGAAATGACTGAGTAACTGAACTGAACTGATGAACTATGAACTTGAAATGTATTACTCTAATCTTTAGAAGGCAACTACTAGGTAGTCATTTTATTCTAACTTGACAGAGAAAAAAACCATCAAGAGAGTCAGTCCTATATATTTCATCCACCTGTGCAGGAAAAGTTCTAGATTGGAGCCAGGAAACATGACTATTCCCATTTTACAGATGGAGTTTCTGAGGCTCAGGAAAATTGAGTTTCCCGAAGTCAAAAAGAAGGTTTATGATCTATATAGGGTTCAACACTTCTGGGTAATGAATACTGGGAGTTCCATTTAACCTATGGGGAAACTGAGACTCAGAGAGGTTTAAGAATCTGCCCTAAATTTCCCAGGCAGAAAGTACTAAAGCTAGGATTTTATCCCAGGTCTGTTGACCGCAAAGCTAATGTTCTTTTCATTACCACACAGTGTAAAAGGAAGGACATTAGATACAAAATATACTTCCTCTTTTTATATAACACACATTGTAAAATCAATCATTTTGCACTTTATAACCTCCTTGTTCATTTTTTTCCTCCATTGTTGGCTACAAAGCCTCTCTCTGCTCTTCTACCTGATTTAGCTGGTCTCCAGAAATCATATGTGTTCTGTTTCCTTTTCAGAGAAAAAGGCTTCTATAGCATCATACCTTCTGTTTTATTTTTTTTTTTAATCAATTCTGCTTATATTGCTAAGAGTTCAAGGATTATCTTCCTTAACAAAGCCACATCTCTGATGTATTTGATTTAGGAGAACAGCTTCAGCGTAAGGATGAATTGACAAAAACTCTTTATTGAAGTTCAAATAGGAAAACTTTGTACTACTGCAAATAATCAAGATTTTAGCCAACCTTTTTTGTTCACCATGTACTATGTTGTCGATATTCTCTAGTGAACCTTCTCCCTAGGAAGCCTTCCTTCCTCAAAATGCCTTCTTTAGGTTAGCTGTTGGCGCTTTAATACCTTTACTACTTTATTTCTGCTCAATGCAAACTTTTTAGTTTCTCTTTTTCCTAGTTAGCACCATTGGAAACCAGATGAAAGGCAACCTCTCACTTTGCACTGATAGTTGATCAAGATAAGCCCACAAACACAAAGGTTACAGAGATGATATTGTACAAGCTATACTAAGGTCAGGTATCCAGAAACCCGATAAGGTGGATTAAGGGAAAAATCAGCACAGATAATCTTAAACGTCCAATGTTTGCCCTGAAAAGCCTCAGTGCTAGCCTATTTCCTGTGCTCTACATAAAAGAACACTGCTTTGCTTTGGGGGCCCTTCATTGTCATGAAATCAGTCATTTGAATCAAAATCCTTAAGGACATTTTCCATGCTGAGAGTCTTGCTTTGAAAAGTGTCTAATTATCTCAGAGTCCTGATAGCTATCCAGCATGCCCTACACTTGACAAATTATTTTCTATCATTGGACCCCAGGAGAAAACTCTGCAAAGTAGATACTGTACTATCAGAAATATTTAAGTCACTTCGTAGCCCCTAAATATTTCTATGAACAAGGAAAAAATCATTAGAGGATGCAGTAAAACATCATGGTTAGAAGGATGGGCTTTTAAAGTCATTCAGGCACAGCTTAAATCCAAGACTGGCCACTTTCTACCTGTATGTCCTTGAGTAGTCACTTAACTGCTCTGTGGCTATAGATTCCTTATCTGTAAAACAGTTAATTATGCCCACCTCATAGTAGCAGTAGTTTAGTTGCTAAGTCATGTCCAACTCGAGTTAATTAGCTTGCTTCTCTTTCTCTAAATAATGACAATGATTAGCATCATCCTAACAGAGATGGTTTGCCAAAACCAAACAATAACTGTTGTGCAAGGAGTAAAGTGAGAATTATTGTACAGATTACTATAGAGGTTAACTAATGCAAAGTACATGGTAAGTACTCCATAAACCATTACGAACTGACTCAAGCCAATTCAATATGCACAACTCTTAGATTCTTTATGGTAGATTATGTGGCTACCAGATCCTGTTGAAAGCAAATCACAGACCAAATCGTGCCACACATATAGACCTTCTCCAGGGGATCTTCTCGACCCAGCAGTTGAACCTGGGTCTCCCAGATTGCAGGAAGCTTCTGAGCTACCAGGGAAGCCCCAATATAATGACAAATAGACATAAATCAGGTCACACCAGGTATTCTTTATAGCTTGATAAAGTTCCAGCTCTTAGTATAGTTAAGTGTTCCATAAACATCTCACATGAAATATTTACTCAAAACAAACACATCATTAGAAATTCTCTTACCCAATAGCTGGAACCAACCTGTTTAAGACTCAAATCTTAAGCATCATTTTTACTGCTAAAGCTTTCAGGCCTCCTTGAATTATTATACCCTGTTCATGATTATGCCTCTAGAGCAATTTTAGGCAGTGCACATATCCTGAAGAGCTTTAAGTTTACCAATGAGACTGTCTTCTTATATTAATGATATTGATCAATAAGCCAGCATTTTCACCTCTGAAAAATTATTTGCCATATAGTATGCAGTTTATGAATAATATAGAATATTCCTATTTCTAACATATTTGCCATCTATGAAATAAGCTTGATTTAGATAGCATAGAGATGGATGATAGAAGTGCATACAGTAGCATCTCACAGTGCATGGAACTTTTAGCTTGAAAGCTAGCTGGCCAGCCCTGGACTAAAATTCTTGAATAGGATGTTTTCAGCATGTGGAATGTATTCTCCATCAAATAACATACACACAGTACCAAGCTGCATATTTTTAAGGTAAATGAAAGATATCATAGCAAAAATCAATACAATTTAAGTGTGAATTCTTTATAAATGAAAAAGAAAATATATATTTAAAAATCAGTGATTATGACAATGATTATCTCATTTTTATCTACTGTCTCACCTTGGGTGCAGGCCTCAGAATAAAAGCTGGTAACAAGGATTTGCCATGGGAGCCTCCATAGTATGCAATAACAGATTTGAATGAAAAACACATTTTTTTTTAAGGAAGGTGGGTGAGGGTGGCTGGTGTATATGGCTAAGATGGCAATGGCTAGGGCTTACCAGCCATTCTAAGCTAGGATTTCTCAATTCTGAAAGCCATCTCTTCCCTCAAGGCCTTTGCAGACTAGGTTGAAAAGTGGTCAAGATCTGCATAACCTCTAAAGATGGGGTCATTGCAAATAGTTTCTAGCTGAGGGAAAACACAGACAATAAGGTACATTGTTAACAAAAGTCTTTTATCCAAACTTGATAAGTGGTCTGATGACGCTGGAGGGAGACAAGAAAAATCTGCTACTTGTCTAGGCAAGTTGCACATCCACTTAAAAAAAAGAAAATATCTACAATGCTTGTTTCAGACTTTGGAACCTACACTTGAGTCAAGTTTATTTGTTCTCTAGCTCCCTTAATGTCAAATTCTTTTCACCCACTACGTTCCAGAAGAAGAAAGAGGAAAGTTCCAAATACATGACAGCTTCTCTACCATTCCCTGTTTATAATTTTTAAAGGGAGATAACCAGGGGAGTCACATTACATTTCTTGATAGAGTTTTACCAAGTACTAGTACATTTGTCTATGTTTCTACACTGTTCACTAACTGTGCCATTCAAGAGTTGAATATAACAAACTTGTCAATTAGGAAATAAGCCATATACTAGCAACTTCTCATTTAAATGATACATTAGAGAACACATTTCAAAAGTATAATATAAAAAAGAACACTGCTACAGTTCGAGTCACACATCTCTTTTAAATCAGTTAAGTGAAGAGAATAACATCACTGACAAAAACAGCACCCTAAATTAATTTATCTAATACACACAAAAGTTATGGACATATATGGAAGTCATAATATCAAGGAAAATTCTGTAAAAATGTAGGATTATATAATGTTTTTTAAATGTCATGGAGAAGAGGGACTTATAGTAAAATATTAAAAGTTATAACAGCTCATGGTATTTGATTATCATATATATATATATATGGATACATATATATATGTGTATATAGAAATGCATATTCCCAGAGATACATACTAATTAGAAAATCAATTCTACCTTTTTCTCTAGAAATTCTTCTCTAAATAATCTTAAAATCATTATCTTATTAATAATCACTCTTTACTGTAAACAAGGTAGAATATTTACTCTTTGATCTGGATTTCTTGGAAGTAGTACTTCTGGACTAGCCAGAAAGTGTTTCTTAAGTCAATTCTGGAGACAAATGTTCTCTACTGCTAAGTCACTTCAGTCGTGTCTGACTCTGTGCAACCCTACAGACGGCAGCCCACTAGGCTCCCCCATCCCTGCGATTCTCCAGGCAAGAACACTGGAGTGGGTTGCCATTTCCTTCTCCAATGCATGAAAGTGAAAAGTGAAAGTGAAGGCGCTCAGTCGTGTCCAACTGTTAGCGACCCCATGGACTGAAGCCCACCAGGCTCCTCCACCCATGGGATTTTCCAGGCAAGAGTACTGGAGTGGGGTGCCATTGCCTTCTCCAAATGTTCTCTTCCTCATTCAAATAAGACTCTCTGTGGCCTCCATTCTTCATCTGTAGATGAACTGTGTAAACCACATTTTATCAAAATTCTTTTCTAGTTTTAAAACCTAGAAATAGTGAAATAACTGTTTCTGAAATCTTTAAGGATTAGAAAGACACAAAAACAGTTATATAAGTTGAAAGGAATAATTATACTTATTAAAAATAAAACTTTGAGTCAAAACATATTTGCTTACCTTTTAGTAAAAAGAAAGAAAAATCACATGAAACTATTATCAAGCCCCCATGTGCATATCCTCTTGCTTGAGTGTTCCCGTCAAATTCCCACAGCTCATTTTATTCTCTTGCTTAGCACATACTGAGAGTATCCTCCTCTCCTTCTCTGAATGAGGGCTCACGGATTACCAAATAACTTTCTCATTAATTGTAAGCCTAATGAATGTTATAAGGAGTGAGCAACCACTCTGCTTCTAAGAGGAAGTGTTATTTGAACCAGGATTTGAATGATGAAAAGGAGATTTCAGGCAGAAAATAGAGAAAAAGCTACTCCATGCAAAGGGAACAATGTGAGCACAGGAACAAAGGTGCCAAAGAGAAAATGTTGAGAAGTCCAATATGGCTAGTTGGAAGAAAGTGGCTAGTACAATTGATGAGTCGAGGGAGCTACAAACACGAATTGTGGCCAAATTGCCGGGAACCTCAGATTTTATTCTCTAGTTACGGAGAATCAGACTACATTTATAGGCTATGAGGTACTGTGCCTATATTATTACAGATGCTAATGTAATGTTGACAGTGAAGATGAAGTGGATGGGAAGAAGAAAAGACCAGAGACGGGATGACATTAGTTGAGTCTGTTCAAATAGTTTTAAATGAAATTCATGAGCTCTGAAGTGGGGTAGTGAGGATTGAAATGAATAACACATTTTAGAGTCGATTATTGGAGGTAATTAAAAATTATGTTATAATTACTGAAAGCATTAAAAATATTTGTCAAATGAATTCATTAATGAATAAATAAGTTAATTCTACAATTTTTTTTTCAGGAACATAATTATTCACTGTTTTTTTTTTTTTAAATTGGACCTGTGATTCATTTTCAGGTGCCTGTCAAGGGAAAAGAATGCTGACTACCAATGATTTAAGTATTTCCTATCCTTGGCAATATTTTCTAATCTGTATTCTATAATCAAGAAAAAATAAACTAATGAGTTTGATAGTATTCCCTAAATATAAGAACTGTTGGGTTTTCACAGAATACTCTGAACTGTTATCTTTCAGCATTTTTAAGGCTGGTCAAACCAGACATCAATAGGATAAAGAAAGCGTCACATTTTTGTAGCTTGTGGCAAATTCATAGGAAGAAGGTAACATTTCCAAGTAACTTTCAGTTCAGTTCAGTTCAGTCACTCAGTCGTGTCCGACTCTTTGCGACCCCGTGAATCGCAGCACACCAGGCCTCCCTGTCCATCACCATCTCCCGGAGTTCACTCAGACTCATGTCCATCGAATCTGTGATGCCATCCAGCCATCCCATCCTCGGTCATCCCCTTCTCCTCCGGCCCCCAATCCCTCCCAGCATCAGAGTCTTTTCCAATGAGTCAACTCTTCACATGAGGTGGCCAAAGTACTGGAGTTTCAGCTTCAGCATCATTCCTTCCAAAGAAATCCCAGGGCTGATCTCCTTCAGAATGGACTGATTGGATCTCCTTGCAGTTCAAGGGACTCTCAAGAGTCTTCTCCAACACCACAGTTCAAAAGCATCAATTCTTCAGCACTCAACCTTCTTCACAGTCCAACTCTCACATCCATACATGACCACTGGAAAAACCATAGCCTTGACTAGATGGACCTTAGTTGGCAAAGTAATGTCTCTGCTTTTGAATAGACTATCTAGGTTGGTCATAACTTTCCTTCCAAGGAGTAAGCGTCTTTTAATTTCATGGCTGCAGTCACCATCTGCAGTGATTTTGGAGCCCAAAAAAATAAAGTCTGACACTGTTTCCACTGTTTCCCCATCTATTTCCCATGAAGTGATGGGACCGGATGCCATGATCTTTGTTTTCTGAATGTTGAGCTTTAAGCCAACTTTTTCACTCTCCTCTTTCACTTTCACCAAGTAACTTTAGCAGGAAAATATTTCAGTGGATTCTGATTGGCCCATCTCAAGTGATATAGTCATACCTCACCAATCAGGGGATTGGCCAGGATTCTAAACCCAGGCCTCTAGTGAAGGGGGAAGGTGGGGAACAAAGGCTTGTGAATGACAATCCCTCCTGAAAGACTTTGAATCATCTTGTGTGATTTCTACAAAAGAAAGTGGGATGCTCGTAGCAGAGGAAGAAGAATAGGAGAGGTGCTGAGTAGGTAAAAAATCCTAACCATAGTCCACAGCCTGAATTAGATCATGCCTTTTTCACTTACTGGCTTCCCTGGTGGCTCAGAGGTTAAAGCATCTGCCTCCAATGCGGGAGACCTGGGTTCGATCCCTGGGTCGGGAAGATCCCCTGGAGAAGGAAATGGCAACCCACTTCAGTATTCTTGCCTGGAGAATCGCATGGACTGAGGAGCCTGGTGGGCTGCAGTCCATGGGGTCGCAAAGAGTCGGACATGACTGAGTGACCTGACTTTACTTTTCACTTACCAGTTGAGGAACTTGAATAAATTACTCAATCTTATTGGTCCTCAGTTTCCTTATTGATCAAACACAAAACTTATCTCCCTTACATGACTGTTGTGAGAAATTGGTGATATCATATAAGCTATGGGCCTTGTCCAATTACTGCCTCCTCTCTAGCATCAGCAAACTAATCAGAATAATATTTAAGAGATTCACTGTGTTCTGCTCGCTGCACTAAACACTGAAGGTAAAATAATGAGTGAGGATAGCCAGAGTGACTTTAATCATCACACAAACAAATGGGAAACTGCCTCTGTTTTATAAATGCTATAAAAGAGGGAATTCATACTTGAGTTTCTAGTAAAAGCGTGCATGTGTGCTAAGTCACTTCAGTCATGTCCAGCTCTTTGCGACCCCATGGACTATTGCCCACCAGGCTTCTCTGTCCATAGGATTCTCCAGGCAAGAATACTGGAGTGGGTTGCCACGCTCTCCTCCTCCAGGGTATTTTCCCAACCCAGGGATTGAATCTGCATCTCTAATGTCTCCTGGAAGGAGAGTTCTTTGCCAGTGGCGCTACCTGGGAAGCCCTTCTAATAAAAGACATGCATGCTCAGTTGCTTCAGTCATGCATGATCTTTGCAATCCTGTGGACTGTAGCCCACCAGACTCCTCTGTCCATGGGATTCTCCAGGCAAGAATACTGGAGTAGGTTGCCATGCCCTTTTCCAGGAGATCTTACTGATGCAGGAATTGAACCCAAGGCTCCTGTGTCTCCTGCATCACAGGCAGATTCTTTGCCCACTGAGCCACCTGAGACGCCCCTCTAATAAGAGCAGGCTGATCAAAGAGGCTGATCAGAGGTTGAGGAAGACCTGCTTGAAGAAGGGAATTTAGGGAATACTGAGTTGAGATCTAAAGAATAAGAAGGTATTTACTAGGCAAAGAGGAGTGAGTTGAGCAAAGTGGTCTAGGCAGAGGCAGAAGGAAGAATACCGAATAAGTACAGGCTCTGAGATAGGAGAGAATTCTGAGGAATATCAAATGGCTCTTGCCTCCGGGGTAGGAGCACAGCACTAACTGACTTTGGAGAGGCAGTGAGGAGCCAGACCTCAGAACGTTTAAACAGAGGAGGTTATGTGATCAAAGTGTTACGTCTAACAGAGGGCAACCCGAAGGGGAGAATGAACAAGAGATGTTTCGTATGCAGGCAAGACTTACCAGACTGACTTACTAAATTAAATCAATCTCTAAACAACATCAACAACAACAAATGTTAAAGCTCAAAAGAAAAAAAAAAAAAAAAAGAAGCTTTCCAACAATTAATCAAAAACAGCATGATGGACCAACTAGCACTGAATGCAAGTAAAGACTAGATAATCCTGGACAGACTTTCTTCCCAATGTATCAAATGTTGAACTCCCTGTACCCTATAACAGGAGCCTACTATTCTGCAAGAAAAAATTCCTGATGCCTCCTATCCATTTAGGGCATAGCCTTACCTCTTGTTCACTTTTAAGTAGCTCCTGGTTTTCTTCTGCTAAGGGGCTGGATGCTGGCTTTTGTCTTCTCTCAAAAGCCTACCCTGAAGAGAGATCTTAGTCTTTCTGACCCACTTCTGACCTCCTGATGAGCTTGTCCACAGTCTTTGATTTGTATGCTGGCTCTTCTAATCACTTTGATATCTTCTTTCTTGTTGTTGTTGTTCAATCACTCAGTCACGCCCGACTCTTCTGGACTCCATGGACTGCAGCACGCCAGCCCTGCCTGTCTTTCACTATCTCCTGGAGTTTGCCCAAGTTCGCATCCACTGCATCGGTGAGGCCATCTGGCCATCTCATCCTCTGACGCCCTCTTTTCCTTCTGCTCTCAATCTTTCCCAGCATCAGGGTCTTTTCCAATGAGTCAGCTGTTTGCATCAAGTGACCAAAATACTGAAGCTTCAGCATCAGTCCTTCCAGTTCTCCAACACTCTGCCTTCTTTACAGTCCAGCTCTCAAAACTGTACGTGACCACTGCCTAGGGATGTCATAGCTTTCCTTCCAAGAAGCAATCATCCTCTAATTTCATGGCTGCAGTCACCATTAGAATTGTAGCATCGCATGAAGGTAACAACAGATACAGAGTTATCGGTGAGAAAGTCAGTCATGCTATTAAGCGAAAAAGCCATTGACTGTGGAGGTGGAAAAAGAAAACAGAACTGAGAGGGAGAAGAAAGGAAGAAGGGAGGAAGGGAGAGAAGAGAGTGAGTTATTCTAGGAGATGAGCATAGTGGGCCCTGAGATGAATTATCCAGTTGATTGGAAAGAAACTGGACTGAATTTCTGCTAGGTCTAAATCCTCTGGTTTCTTTAAACCTGTTCTAACCTATAGGCCATTTCCTCTTATTGGTTTCATAAAATTAGTATGATTAGATAGATGTTGGCCAAGCTTCAGTAATTCTACCATGATGATTTTTGTCAATATCTATCTTCCTTTATTACCAGTTTTATTTAATATTATAAATTAAACTTCTTTTAAATTGACCCTTATTTTTTTTTCCTAAAAAAGCAATCAACTTGGACTCATCTGTTTAATATGATATATATGTTATGTGTGTGTGTGTGTGTGTTAGTTGCTCAGAGGTGTCTGACTCTTGCTGACCCCATGGACAGTAGCCTGCTAGACTCCTCTGTCCATGGAATTCTCTAGGCAAGAATACTGGAGTGGGTTGCCATTCCTTTCTCCAAGGGATGTTCCTGACACAGGGGTCAAACCCAGGTCTCCTGTATTGCAGGCAGATTCTTTACCGTCTGAGCCACCAGGGAAACCCTATATATGTTATACATGTTAATACACAGTAAACATTTTAAAAATACGCATTTCAACAACTTTGATTTGATAAACAAAGATGTAGTATCTATAGTCACTTGGGGAGCCTTTACAATTATGCATGCCACACTGTTAAATCCCTGATTGGAGACAAGATAATAGAGCCTGCATAGAGTCCGAAATAGAATCAACCTTCCTCAAACTCATTTCCCTTTCCATTGGTCCATAATGATATATTTCAGAAGTGTAACTCCTTAGTGCGTAATATATATGCAACTCTTTAGAAGATTCTGGCAGACTAAAATTACTTCTAAAGGCTGGTTATATTAAGATTGGGTTGCCAGGGAGGAGTCGTTAGTTAAATGATTTCCTCTACGGTCCTATTTGTTTCTGTTTTCACACTTCCACTCTGTTTAAGATGGTTTTATAGCACTGTTTTGACTGAAAGTGAGTAATTATTTAAAACTCTGAACTTTGGCTGTGGTCTTTTTTCAAACACTTATTTTCATAACTATGGAGGAGACAGTCTCCTCGCCAGAGACCTGTGGCTGCTTGGAGTAAAGCACTTGATGAAGGATCACAGTGAAACAAACGCACATTTCCACTCCTTGTTCTCCCGGAACTTGTTCGCTGTTAAGTGTGGTGTGTGTTGAGTCACATCTGACTCTTTGTGACCCCCATGGACTGTAGCCCACCAGGCTTCTCTGTCAACGAGATTTTCCTGGCAAGAGTGGGTTGCCATTTCCTCCTCTGGGGGACCTTCCCAAACCAGGGATCGAACCCGTGTCTCCTGAGTCTCCTGCACTGTGGGCAGATTTTTTTTTTTTACCGATGAGCCACCAGGGAAGCTCCCTTGAGTGTGGCAGATAGAATAATGCCTGTACCTGCTGCCCCCTCAACCCCTACCAAGATATCAATGTTCTAATCTCTGGAACCTGTGAATATGCTATGCTAAATGGCAAAGGAGAATTAAGATTGCAGACAGAATTAATGATGCTAATCAGATGATTTAGGGAGCATACCCTGGATTATTCAGATGAGCCTAATGTACACAAGGTCCTTCCAAGTGGAAGAAGGAGGCAGAAGGGAAGGCCAGAGTGGGCAATATGAAGACTCAACTCACCGTTAACTGATTTTGAAGAGGAAAATATCTGTGAGCCAAAAACTCTGGATTACTTCTAGAACCCTGGACAAGCAAGAAAAGGAATTCTCCTCTAGAGCTTCTATAAGGAACATAGCCCTGTCAACATTTAGCCCTGGGAGATCCATTTTGGACTTTTGACCTCCACACTGTAAGATAATAAATATGTGTTGTTTAAAGTGAATAAGTTTTTGTTGTTTGTCACAGCAGTGATGGAAAACTAATACTATGAGCTTCAAATTTTACCTAGTTTCTTGTTTTTCATGATTGTAAGTTTGGCATATTCATTTCTCTAAAAAGGCTCACTGAATTAATTAATTTGGAATCCTACTCATTAAAATACCTAATTCCTAAATTTACATAATATTTTTCTTATAGATTATTGACATTAATCTCTAGTACATACTTTCTTCAAAGAATTAATAAAATGCTTTTTAGTGGTCTGAAATAAGAACAAATATAATGGGGCTTTAGAGAATCAATAATTGTTTTAAATATTTTTAAAAGCTGTATAGCCAGGACTCTGGATTCAAGTTAAGTTCTGCCATTTACTAGCTGTGATTTGGGAAAGTTGACCTAATTCTGCTTCATCAACTATAAAATGGAAATAAAAATGACAAGACCTATATAATAGATTTGTGGAGAGGATCTAAGTGAGATAATCGCTGTAAAGTACTAACGCTTTACAGGCACAGCGCCTGGCATGTAATTAAGTGCATCGCACAATGGTTTTAGTTATTATTGTTGTTGCACTATCTGACTCCAAAACCTTCTCCAACAACAGAAAGTACAAGTTTCAAAAGTGCCTGGTTCTGTGGCCTGCCTGTTACCTACCGCTTCTCTTTTCGTCTTAATTTCTAAAGCAGCAGCCATAAATCACTCTGGAAACAGCATCGCCCTTAGCAACATTCAACTCTGAGTCAACAATCATTTCAATGATTAAATATCCATTCACTAAAGTAATTGTTTAAAAAAATTGGAGTGGGACAATGGCCTAACTATATAGATCCTAATTAAGCTTTAAGCATATTTTTCCCTAAAGCAGGACGAGGTGAATTCTTCGCTAGGCCCCGAGTGACCCCTCCAGCCCCGCCTCTGCAGTAGAGAAGAAACTACCAGCCGTCGCCCAAGCTCAAGGTTTCTCGTGAGTCCCCGGCCATGCCAGGCTAAGAGGCAGATCAGAGACTCTCCGCGCCCGGGGCGCAGAGCGAGTGGCGGCTGCAGCGTGTTCACCTTCGTCCTAAGGCGCCCCCGCGCCCCAGTGGTCTCCCAGCCTTGCGCGCACCATCCCCCCAGCGCTGGAACGCGCTTCGCTTGATCTGTCCAACTTCAGGCGCTCCAGCCGCCCTGCAGGGTTTGCCCCCCTGCCCCCTGCCCCAGCCCAGGCTTGCTTCCCCGGGGCTCCGGAAGGGAAGGAGGCGTGTCCGGAGTAGGCGGGCGGGAGCCGTATAAAAGTGCTGGCGGCGCGCCGGCCCGGGCTTCGCTCACCGTCTCGCGCCGGGACAGGGATCGCCGCGTCAAGCACTGGCAGTGGAGCGGGCGTTGCGCTCGGGCTCAATGCGTGGACTATCTGCAGCCGCTGCTCATGCAGTATGCTGGAGCTCCAGAACAGCTAAACGGAGTTGCCACACCGCTGCTTGGGCTGGATCACAGCGCTGCCTTTCCTTATGAAGAAGACACAAGTAAGTAGGGCGCGCCGGGGAGCTCGCCAGCTCTCCAAGAAAAACCGTGCCCGGAGGCCGGCGCGTTCCGGCCCCAACTGCCCCGGCGTGCGGGGCTGTGCCTGCCGGACGAGCCTGAAGGGTGCGGGGGAGGCAGGAGAGGCGCGCGAGCCCCAGCCGCCCGGCTTGGGTGAGCCTGGAGAGGAGTGGGAAGGATGAGCGAGTGTCAAGTTTGGAGCCATAGCCCGTAAGTTGGGAGCTGTCAGTCGGGAGCCGCAATTCCTGTAAGACACAGGGATCTGTTCTTTGGCCGGAGAGTTGAAGTTATTCCAGAAAGGCACGTCCTTGCACGGGAAACATTTCCCCGTGGATTTCGGGAAGATTACACAACAGTTCCCCACGCGCCACGCTCGGTCACTCGCGTACTCAGATTTTTGTGTGGCTCTGGTGTGGGTGCCGGGCTCGTGTGGACTCTGGTCCGAGTCAACCCCGAGGTCCTTATTCGCCGCGCTCAGCTGGGCGGAGAACCTGCCCCACCAGCCGGGGGAAACTTGGCTCCCGCGGCGTCTGCCAGGTTTGCGGCTCTAGGCGAGCTCTAGATAGGGTAATACCTCCACACTGCACCCACTTTCTTCCATTACAGAAGAGAAAAAGTTGTATAAGTGTGCGCGCGTGCGTATTTTAATGGGCACCTCTGGTGGTAGTTATGGAGGTAATTCCCGGTGCTGCAAAATTTGCGTTATGCACAGGAAGCACAGAGGGTAGAGCACCGTCTAGGGTACAATTAGTTGGTTTTTTTTTTTTTTCCTTTCCTTTCCTTGCAGCAGATATCTCTGGCTTGTCCTTGATAAAGGGCCGGCGTGGCACTCCCATCCACAGTTCTTTTCGCCAGCTCTCACCTCTACTTTCTCCCATTAGGAATTTTTCTGTGTTATCTGCTGCGGGTTAGGTAAGGCTGCCCTCTCACCCCCCAGAGGTTCTGTTGGAGATTGCAATTCTTGACACGTGTCGAGGGGGTGGAAGTGGCGGGTGAAAAGATTGTATACGTCTTCAGTTTAGAATCTTGAAAATGCTTTATTTAATGACACACTAAGTCACATTTTCAATAAACGTCTAGATCTGGGAAGGGTACCAGCGCATTCAGAAGCAAGTAGAAAGACCCGAGCCCATTACATTGTGTGGAAAAGAGCAGGGGTCTGGGACTTGGCCTGGCAGAAAGGTTTGTGTAATCTCTAGGGCAGCTGCCCAAGGCGGAGGAAAGGAGCGCAGCGCAGGTTTCTTTCTTGCAAGCAGGTTAGTTTATAGGCAGAGCACCTGGGATCACCGCAGCGGGCTGTTGAAATGCAAATATGGAAGACTGGCAACAGAAGTTTTAAAGTAATTGCTTGACTTATACATGCTTTCTGCTGTGTGAAATTAATAAGCATGGGCGGGGAACCAATTCTTTGTTACAGTAGCATCTGCTCACATGAATGGCAGTAGTGAGATCTGGGTGGAGAACCCCGCTACCTTCCGGTTCAGGAAAAGAGCCTAAACCTTCCTATTTAAACAAGATCTCTGGAGACAGATCAGGTTAATGACCAACAATCCAAAGGTGGGGGGTGGGGGGGGGGCGTATGGGACGGTACTATCAAGTCAACTTAGATTCGGTAGGATTGATGATCTTGCACCCTTGCTTGCTTTGCAAAACAAACGGTGAGCTCTGTAATCTCCTTTCTCACTTTGATTAAATGGCTGTGTAAATCGGATTACATGGAATAATTCCATTGAAAACTAGAAAGAGGTCGAACTAGCCTGAAACTCCTTGGTGGCAGTGAATCAGTACTGCTGACCAGGGACGTTGGAGACAGGCAAGTATTTTAGAAATGTGACCTGCTCAGGCTGAGTAAAAGTGCAAGCCCTTTGGGGGAACTTGCTGATGCTGAAGGGCTGGAGGCAAAGGAGGGCAGTGCCCTTGGTGAATGAAGGCATTCATTGCCTGGGATCTAATGACCTTCAAGGTTTCCTTTAAGGATACTTCTAGCAATTCCACATTCTTGCCACTGAAGAAGGAGACCCTGGAAATAACATGAAATCAATGAAGTAATCAGTGGAAATGGGGGAGGGTGCGTAGGTCCTCATTCATATTGTTAGATTTTCTAATCCAAAAGTTACAAAGAAATTTTCTAGTGCAACTCTGTATGGAGGGAAAGTAGCATAAGGTAATCTGGCATTAAGAGATGAGATCAATTGTTCCAGTGAATCTAATGTTATACTCGAAAGAATGGAATAGCTATTAATATTCAGTAGTTGAAATAGTCATTTATAAAGATGGAATCAATTTCAGGTTCTGTAATAAAGCAAACAGTTGTGTACCCTTCCATTACCCAAGATATAGAATGATAAATTAATATACTTGAATTATGCAGCTCTCCAAGAATCACAGGGACACCAGGCTATAAGACACATTCTAGCCTTATAGTCAAGCTAAATAAATGTGGAAATTCCACCAACAACCACTTGGGGTGTGAAAAAACGATTCTTTCATTTATTTAGCACATGTGATGGACCAGCAGATGGGCAATAATTACACGGCAGGAGTTGTGAGGAGCAATTTGAATGGTTAAGTTTTAATCACATGTCTACAGAAATGAAAGTGGTTTGCATTTTTCAGATTTCTGAATGTATTTTATCCTTATTGTGTGGTTTTACGGTTTCTGAAGAGAATTGTGTCTCTCTCTGGCTTAGAACATCTATATTCAGCATATAATAACAATTGGACATATTAATTTGCAAGACCAATTAGAAAAATGCTATTAGTTTAACAGGGCTGATGCCATGTTTTTTGATGTTGTACTTACATTTTGGTTTTGAGATGGTTTGTGAGAGTTTTCACAACTGCTGTCGGGTTTAGAAATATGAAGATAGGAAAATTTCGTCTGGCAAATGGTGTAGAGAAGACCACTTTAGGCACACGTTAGTTCTCAGAAGAAGCAAATAGAATGATTATTAGCTTTTGTTTTTCCAAAGACGATATCCCCCTCCCCTTTTTTTTTGTCTGTGTGAAGTTTGTCTTCTGGGTGATGATGCAAGTTTTTGGAAAAATTTAACACTTATGAAAAGAGCATTTTTTAATCTTGTCCTTAGAAATCACTCCATTTGGAATGTGTGCTTTGAACAATCCTAATTTATGTAGCTTTTAATTGATACATTCTGCCAAAACTTTGAAACGCAAGTGCTAAATCGATTACGTTTAACATAAAACAAGGAAAATAACCATATGGAAATCTGAAGGGCTGAGCCAAACCAATTAAAATTGCCAAATTTTATTTATATCTAACTGCTGATTTGGAGAGAGCAAATTGTGAGTCACATTTATTCTATAATGATAGGTGATTGAAATCTTTCCATCACCATCAATAATGTTAAAAAGAATAAATTATTCCCCAGGTAGCTAGTCTGAATATGAGAGGTTCTTGCATGGTCTGGCAAGCCCCACTTCATGTGCCCTTCCCCATCCATATCCAGGGAGCACCTAAAAATAGTGAAGAGATCTTAAACTTTAGCTTTTCAGGACTGATTCTTTTTTTTTTTAATTTAATTTAATTTTTTTAATTTTTATTTTTACTTCATTTTACTTTACAATACTGTATTGGTTCTGCTACACATTGACACAAATCCACCACGGGTGTACATGCGTTCCCAAACATGAACCCCCCTCCCACCTCCCTCCCCATAACATCTCTCTGGGTCATCCCCGTGCACCAGCCCCAAGCATGCTGTATCCTGCATCGGACACAGACTGGCGTTTCGTTTCCCACATGGTAGTATACATGTTTCAATGCCATTCTCCCAAATCATCCCACCCTCTCCCTCTCCCTCGGAGTCCAAAAGTCCGCTCTACACATCTGTGTCAGGACTGATTCTAATTCCTCTTTTACCACTGGTGAGAAAAATGACTTTAGGCACGTGGTTTAACGTCTTGGGGTTTCCATTTTGTAATCTGTACAATGATTATCAAATAGTTATAAAGATTTGTAAGGATTAAATGAGATTTTATGTATCCCAGCACAGTGGCTTGCTGTGGTTACAGCCTAAATTTATTATCCCTAGAAGAAAGTTGCCTCCCGGCTCTCTTAAAAGCTAGAGATAAAACTAGCTTTTGCAGGTAAACGATGCTTAACCATCAAAGCGTAGAGACCAAATTTTCATAATCTGGATCTGTGGATTCAACTTTATAGGCTGATAGTGTGTTTGTACTCATCAAATCAAGAATGTGTGAAAAGAAAGGCTATCCATGGCATGGGAGATGCTAAATTCTTTAAATTTTTTTCTTTAAAAGTGAAAATGAGAGAGTGAAAATAGAAAAAGGAAATATCACTATCTCTGATTCACTTTCATATTTCTGCATTCTCGCTTTCTGAGCCCCTCTAATCTGAAATCTGAGGATTTATGTTATTTATTTTTAGAAGGGACTGGGTCAGCTTCTTGTCCTTGATGTTCTTGAACTTGCTCTTCTGAGTGAGGACAAGGATTCACATCTGCAGGGTTCTTTATTGTCTTTACCAGGCAACATGCAGTGACATTTTTTTTTTTTTCCATTATGCAATTTTGGGAGATTTTTTCTTTTTCCCTTGATTACCTTAACGTTCTCTTTTGTAAATTAGGATAAGACACTTGGATATAAATCTGTCAGGAATGATCTTTTATCTTTGTTTTCTAGTACATGAATCATGAGCAGCTGCAGGAGACTGTCTTTTCAGTGTTAGTCACCTGTGTAGTTGGAACAATTTAGAAAACAAATTGAAGAAACACCAGGATGCTTTTCTAATATATATGCTGCTTTCAGGATTATTTTGTTTGGACTTTGTCTCATAGAAACCATTGACTATAGCCTTACTGATTTATAGATGCAGTGAGATGCTTTTGTCTTTTCACTTAATTATGGGCATGCTAAAACTGTTTACTGGGGGTGGGAGAGAACTGTCATTATCTATCTCTACCTATTTCCTTCTGTCCAGAAAAATGGAGGTGATGGGGGGAATGTGATTTTCTTATAGTTAGGCCTCAGGGACCTTTTTCTAAAATCACAATGTGTGTCAGAAAGGACAGGAAGACTGTCCTTTATATAACTCTCTTTGTCTTTTGACTACATTTTCCTATTTTTCTAGGTTGCTTCATTGACTTGGTTATTAGGGGATGGAGTTCTTTTTTAGCACAGATACTATGTTATATGACTTTGGGAAGGTATTTGAATCTCTCTGGACCTCAGTTTCCTCTACTGTAAAATGAAAAAGTAGGACTAGGTGATTTCTCAGTGTCTTACACTTTTAAAATTCTCTAAGGTTCTAGTAAAATAGACATTTGAACCAGTTGGTGTTTAAGCTTCCATTGGTTCTGAGGTTCGTGTAGTCATTGCTTTGGTGTGAATAGAAATCATAACCATTGTCTTATATGTGGTTATGGGGTATAACCATATAACTTATATATATGGAAAATAAATCCAATGGGGCAAAATGAAGGAGATTTCACTTTAAACTGTTCTACTTTTAGCCTTTTCAGCTACTGCTTGATATTTTTTCTATAAAGAATGGTGTTTACACTTCCTATTTTAGCAGTATCCCTCACTAAAGGGGATCTTTCCTCTCTCTCTTCCAATCTTTAAATTCTGTTAAGTGAAGAAGAATCTTAAGGCAAAGTCAGACAGCCAGAGAGGTCCTCTTACATAACTAATGTATGCCTGTCTCCCCATATTAGCTTGTCATTTCTGCCCCTGAGGTCTCTAATATCTGTGTGCCTGGAGTAGAAATGTATAGAAAGAGCTTTCGTGAAGGGTATCAGAGATGTGGGTCCTGCACTTGGCTCAGGCTCCAGGGCCAGTCACTGAGCCTCTGTAGTCTTGGGCGAGTCACTGAGTCTTAGTCTTAGCCATATCGTGCCCTAGAGTTAATCCTGAGAAGAGAGTGAAGAGGAGGGGTCTGCAGCTGGAGACGCAGAGGCTGAGAAAGGAGAGAGCAGCTCTTCTGCCTCCGGCAGAGACTGTTCCTGAGGATGGCTCCTTGCCATCTGAGTCTCTCCTTGTCGTGGGTTTTTGCAGGTCTAGGACCGCTCTGGAAGACCTCTTACTCACCACTTTTCCTTAGCTTCTCTTGCCGACTGACAGAACTGGAACCTGGGACTAGCCTGGTAGCCAGCAGCTGGATTTCCTTGGCAGCCAGAAGCCACTTTGCTCATGATTGGCATGAGAATATTCAAAGATCAATTGGACCCCCCTCTTCCAGGCAAAAGACTACAAATTCTGCAGAAAATAGAGCTGTGACTGTGACAACAATGTACCATTTGCTCTCATCATCAGCAAAATCTAGCGAGCTTCCTACTAAAACCATGTTCAGAATTGAGGCCGTGATCCAGATACTTGAACGGCAGCAGTGGCTATCTTTCGGTTATCTGGATATAAGAATTCAGCACTTGACTTTGCAGGTGTAAGCTGTTGCCTTGGGGCTTGGAGTGCAGCTGATTAGAATGTAGTCTCTAAGGGGGCCAGTTAGGGTGCCTTTTCTGTGTTCCTGGCACACAGACAGCAGCTCGGAAATCTGACAGTTGCCTTGCAAATAATGCCTTTGCTCTCCAGGGTGACCATGCAAAAGGGCGTACAAGACGAGAGCAAGAGCAAAGCTCCGTCACTGCTCATTTGCAAAAGCAAGCCCCAGCCTCCTTCACCTTTGCAGAAAGGGTGTCCCCGCTGTCTAATGTACCCTGACTGTACACTATGCCACCACTGGAGACCGGGAAAGAAAGAGCATAACCTGGAGGGAGCCGTTGTTTGTCTTACATACACATACTCTGTTGCCCTTTCAGGAGCAGAAGTTCATCTTTTGTGTAAAAGCCCTGTGGGGGTGCTTAGCACTTTTGCCTCTTTGTCACCTTGACATGAAATCTCTGAAGCCAAGGACCTTTCCTTTTAAGTGTCTTTACCAAAAGTCCAGGACTGAATTACATCTGGTAATTGGCCTGTTTCTTCTAAATGTCAGTGTTTGAGTGGTAGTAAACCAAGTTGCCTCTAAAAATTACAGCTTAATAGTGGTAATCTATTGTCATGGACTCTGTTTTGCTGAGTTTTCGACTGTTTACTTGGGGTCCCTTTCTGAAGCCTTCCTAGATGCCTTATGAAAACACACATCTCTTGATTTCCAAGAAGAGTGTAGCAGAGAAAGTAGGTTGTGTTACAAAGGCCTTGCTCCTCTCCTGGAATGTGTTGTCCTTATAAGAAAGAAAAGAAAGATAGCGCTAAGTCGTGTCCAACTCTTGCGATCCCATGAACTGTTGCTTGCCATGCTCCTCTGTCTATGGCATCCTCTAGGCAAGAATATTGGAGTGGGGGGACTTATAGATGGCTGTTAAAACTGACTTCACTGCAGAACTTTAGAAGGGAGGAGGGAGGAAGGGTAGCGATGTTTCCTATAAGATGGTTTCTAATGTGATCCAGAAAAGCCAAGGATTGCAAAACAAACCCGAGCAGTTGCACATCAGTATTTACGGTTCTGTGTAAACCTACAGTTTAACACTTCTGAAATAGTCACTGCATTAGGGATTTCCATTTTTGATGATCGACTAAAACCTCTGTGATTGCTTTAGCTTGGATCTCTGGCAATTTTAGAAAGCTGCTACCTTCAGCCAGCCCTACCCAGAGATCTCTGATGTGTTCTGTTAGGCAGAGAATGAACTCAGGTCATTCTACTGCTTGTTAGATATATTATCACACTACAGGAACTGGCTCTGTGCTTTCTGCCTCCAGATGGTCCAAAGTGGGTGCTAAAATGCTGGAATAGTAAAGAAGTCAGAAAACATTCATGAAAAATCCAAAAGAAGTTATTAGCATAACGTTTTTAATACTGGATAAAATTAATTCTATGTAGAAAAGCATAGAACTACAAAGTAGGATTTATATAATCCTTCCATTGTTATGCAACAAATTGTAACAATATTGTTTTTTCTAATTCTTAACCCCTGCCCAGGAAAGTATTTTAAAACTTCAGGACACATTTGTTTATAATATACTGTAGCCATAATGGTACTCTATGTCTGAACAGTACTAGGAAATAGTGAACTATAAAAAATAGTCCCCCATTTGAAACTCGGATCTTTTATATTCTTAAACAATTCCATAGACTTCTAACCCCCAAGTTGATTTGACCATTTATTGTTTGCATTTCTGTATAAATGTCACACATAAATGATTTGGCTTGAAGGAATGATATTTATTACAGTTTGTGTCAAGCATTTGACATTTAAATGTGTAGCCATTTTAAATAGCTTTCATGATTATTTTGTAAAATCAGATCACCCTGATAATAAGATTATGCCAAAATAGCACTTAGTAGAAAACAATTCCAAGATGAATGAATTCAAAGACCTTTTCTTCTTAAGTCCCATTTCACAGATGAGGAAACCAAGATCAAGTCTTTTCCTTGTTAACTCAAAGGGTTTTCTGGTCATGATCAACACCCCGAGGTTCAGTTGGCACTACCACAGTCCGTTAGTGCAGCTTATTCAGAACCTCAAAGATACACACTCTGCTCATAAGAACATTGAGTCAAAAACAAATGCAGTCAGATATTAAAAACAGCTGCCTGTAATAGAATTTGACAAAAATTTTGTGGAGTGGTTCACACTAGAGGCTCAGTGAAAATAAATTGAATGTTGTGGAATGAATAAACACCTGATATCAGGTTGTTAAGGGCCAATAACCTGTTTTAGAAGCCTTTTTCTTTCTTTTTTTTTTAACAGTAGGCAAATTTTAACTACTGTCCTGGCTGTGTCATACACAGAAATGTCTGGTTAATGATTGGAAAGGCTACTTTGGTCCCCATTTACAGCATTAATTTTCAGTGAATATGCACTATTTACTAAGCAAAACTGGCGGGCATATGAGAATACGAAAACCACTGGACTGAAGCAAACACAGTAGTGGTCCTGCCACTTACTAGCAGTGTGTTCTTCAGTAAGTATTTCTCTCTGAGCTTTACTTTCCCAGTCTCTAAAATGGGTGCAGAAATAACTACCTGTGGGTAGTATTGATGTTGTGATTAAGTGAGATAGGCTGTGTAAGGGCACAGGGGCTTGCTCCTAGTAAATAACCAGTCTCTTCTTAGCAAGAAGAGTGAGTCACAGAACCTTTCCGCAAATCCACATACTGAAAGACATAAATGCGTTATTCGCATTTCCTGACTTTGGGTATAGGGCTTGCATGAATAAGTGAATTAAAATAATAGAGCTTGGGATAGTTGGGGAATTTGGGATTGATAATGTACACACTGCCATTTTTTAAATGGATAACCAACAAGGACCTCCTGTGTAGCACAGGGAACTCTACTTACTTAATATTATGTAACAACCTAAATCGGCAAAGAACTGGAAAAGAATAGATACAGGTGTTTGTATAACTGAATCACTTTGTACACCTGAAACTAATATAACATTGTTAATCAACTATTACTCCAACAGAAAAGTTAAAAAAAAAAAAAAGAGAGCTTTATACCTTAACTGCCTTCCTTATACACAATCTACCTTCCTTAGCACTCTTGGCAGATTAAACCGAACTTTCTTCCAATTTTACATCCTCTACCTCATTTTTCTCTTTGCTGTGATAGTACCAGGCATACAAAATGGGCCAAAAGACAAGCTGCTTAACAAAAGGAAAAATAAGGAAATAAAAAGACTAGCTAATACGTTAATACTCATTGATTACTCACCATACCTGAGGCACCAGGCCACAAACTGCACAGGAATTTCTCATTTGATTCTAGCCAAAAAAAAAAAAATCTTATGAAGCAGATATCATTATTGATATCATTTTTTCAACAAATAAGGAAACTAAAGTTCAGAGAGATTAAGAACACTTGCTCAAGATTAAAAGTGGGGCAAAATGCACATAAGTGGAAGAGTTTGGATTTGAAGCCAAGCCTGTTTAATTCTACAAACTAGATTCCACTGAACCACGTCAATGGAATGCACCTATGTTTAAATATACATATAATCTGTAAGGCTTGAGACTTAAAAAAAAAAAAAAATGTGTGTGTGAAGATGATGGTTTTTTAATCTTATAAGGGGAAGGCTGAGCAGGCAAAGCAGAGCTCCTGGGGTGAATGAAGCATTGCTTCTGACTCAGCTCCCAGGACCACCCAGGAGTGTAAATGGCAGTGAAGAGCAGTCACACTCCCACAGTCTGGGAGCCCAGCGTGGTCCTCAGTCTCCCTAGCCATCAGAGGCTTGCCTCCGCTGACCCATTGTGAGGGAGGCCCCTTGTTAACTGGAAAAATGCCATTTTATTTTATGGAATTAAGAATCACTGCCAAGTTCTTGGTGTCTGTCAAATAAAATGGTACTTTTGTTGGCAGAGGGGAAGGTTGTTAAATATTTGAAAATCGTTGCAAAATAATTTCTTGGGGGAAGAAAGCTGTTTCAAGGATTACCTTAATCAATTTGCTCTGTCTTTTCATGCTGTTTCTGAAGACAATTTTCAGTGACTGTGATCATTTTTGGAAAACTACTGAATAATGTCTTTTTGCTAAAGCTGTCAGCTGTTAAAGTTGTGACCTTTGCTTTGTAATTCCCTTTCAGTCCAACTGCATGAATAGTAAAAATTCATTTTCTGCATTGATGTTATGATTTTTTGCAACAAATGACTGTTGGACCATCCGTGGTGGCAGCATCACTTTGTAACTTATCAGTTTAGTGGAAATGAAAGTGTTCTTTAAAAGATCCCGGAATCATTTGAACACAGGTGAAAGAAACAGCAGAACAGAGGTGTGATGAGCTAAACAGAACTAAACAGACAGCAGTTTGATGGCCTGCTTTGGTTGGCTGATCCTCTGAGCCTTGGTTTCCCCATCTGCCAAAAGGGAGAGCAGTACATTTCTCAAAGGTGGTTGTGAAAATTATGTGAAATAATGCACAAAAAGTTCTTAGTCCAGTGTCAGGCACCTAGGGAATCCTAAGTAGATATTCACAGTAATCGTTAGCATTAAACAAATGGTAAACTTATATTTATATTAAACAGATGGCTTCCCCGGTGGCTCAGTGAAGAATCTGCCTGCCAGTGCAGGAGATGCAGGTTCGATCTCTGGGTCAGGAAGATCCCCTGGAGAAGGGAATGGCAACCCACTCCAGTATTCTTGCCTGAAGAATTCCATGGACAGAGGAGCCTGGTGGGCTACAGTCCATGGGGTGGCAAAGAATCGGACACGACTTAGTGACTAAACCACCACCACAGCCAAGCTTATCAATAGCAATGAAGCCTTATGTTTTAAAGTGACTTTCACTGCAAAATCTCCATTGTCAGAACGAAACAGAAAGTTGAAGCAATTTATCCAAATACCTCAGGCCTGGAATTCACTTTAGTCCTAAATGTTTTCATTCCCTACTCTAACCAAAAAACTGAAAAAGAGCTAAATGTGTATACTTATAATCACAAGATAGTTTACCTAGAGCAAAGTTACTTCTTTCTAACATAGGCCCAAGGTCACAGTGCTAATACATGGCGGAGCTGGCCTAGGAACCAGGCGGTCTGGAACCAGGGCCTGCATTCCTCAGCCCTGTGCTCTACCTGGAACTGGGGGTACAGACCATGAGTCCTTCCCCTGACCTGGTGAGTGATCTCCTTTCCCTCTCTGGGAGGAGGAGTCGTTTTCTGCATCAACAGAAATACAGCCACTTGTTGAGGGAGAAAGGAAAGAGTGTGGCTTTTGTGTCAAAAGCACCTAGGTTTTTACCTCTAGCTCTTTATTCTAGCTTTCAAAGGGATCTTAGGCAAATTAGTTAACTTGGCTTAGCCTTCTCTTAAACTGAATTTCCTCTCTTGTAATGTGGAATAATACTCGGCAGCTTTTTAACCTAAAAATAGTGTTGTATATCTGCTTTGTGATTGTCACTCACAGAATTGCACTATTATAAAAAAGTGCGTTTCAGACTGAACACATGTTTTCCTGCTATACTCTTAAGCACTAAATTGTGACTATGTAAGGGTTTGATTCATTGGCCTCATCAGACACTCAGAGGCGCATGAACTTTGGAGTTAGAATGAGGCTTAAGTCCTTAATCTTGTTATTCACCAAGGCCCACTTTCTTTCTCTGGGCCTCAGTGTTCCTATCTGTATAATGGGGTAGTAAGGGTAATTAAAATATAGTTGGAAGAATACAAAGATCACATGAGATAATGTACGGAAATTGGCCGACCCAGAACTGATGTTCCATGAGTGGTATCTCTAATCTTTAGGGACTGGAAGACACCAGCCAACAGATCCGAATGGATCCGTCTGTTCTGTCTCTTGCTCCACTCGTGTAATAGCTACAGTTATTAAACCTGTTGTCACTGAATAGCAGAAAAGCAAAGAGAGATTATGGGAAATGGGCTTGTGTAGCCGTGAACTGAGACTAGTAGGGGTCTGGATGTGGGTCAGCCTCCTGCTTTGAAACCAAGGATGCTGATGCTTGTCTTGACTGCATCACCAGTTGTGTGAGACAGAGATAATTAATAGACCAGTGCTCCTCACACTGTGTTGTTTCATTCAGAGGCCTACAGTCATGCTATTATTCTAAGCCCTGAGTAATGAATAAGTCCAGCTTTCTAAATAGTGAAAATTTTGAGTTTATTAATGTCTCCCCAAATGAGCCTCACACTGCTTCATATAGCCTGTATTAATAGTTTTGGAGACGCATAGATACGGAGTCATCTCTTCAAACTGGAATGAGTTTGAGTCGCTTACTTCTTTTAACATTCTGACTTCCTCATTTGTAAGATGACATTTATAATAATGTTTAACTCATCAGGTGGTTTTGAGGATTAAAGGAGCCAGTGCATGAGAAGGACTGTTCCATACCAGATACCCAGGAAACCTAGGGAAATGCTAGTGGATTGCAAGCAAAATTCATTTTTGCGTTCAGTTTGTTGCTTTTTTTCCTTTTGGTTTTGTCTGCATGCATTGAATTTGCGTGGGTGTAGGATCAACAGTTTGGGGACATTTGCATTATAAATTCAGGTTTTATTTTCTTGTGGGTGATGGTGTTTTAGAGTTTAAGGGCTTGATTGTCGAGGTTAATCTTCAAGTAAGTGTTGTATCAATCAAGACCAGATGCAAGTTACTTTGATCAGTCCATTATTTCAGGTAAACGAGCATTCCCTTCTTGGATAGAACATTAAACTTATGTTCCTTTTAATGGAGTGCTGACTTGCGGAAGACAGAAAACGGCTCCTATTTCCTGACATTGCATAATCTGAAGACTGTTTCTAGAGGTTTCTTGATTGAATCTTTGACTCTCATGCCTTCAACAATTAAGTTATCAATCCAGAGAAGCGTGAAATACTTCGGGCTCAATTCACAGTAGGCTTTAACATAACAACTTGAGTCAAAACTCAAGTGAAACTCAAAAGCAAAAAGCAAAAAGATCTCTTTTAAATGTTGAAAAGGGGGGGAAGAAAAAAAGGTATGTCCATTCCTTTAAGGCCCAAAGGAGAATGGGGCTGAATCATTGATATGTGTGTTATAAATTGTTTAAGAGGAGAGTTAGATTATAAAGGGGCTTTTTGCATCTTTCCTTGAAAATGGTGTCCTGTCATGTGAGGGCAATGCAACTGAGTCAAAACAAGCACTTGACTGACTGCACAAGAATCCGCATCCCAAATTCAACTCTATGGTGTTGATATAGAGTTCGTCCCTCTGATGGCATCGATTTTGTAACTCAACAAAATGAAGAGTGAATTCTGTAATATTAAAGATTCTCTGTAATGTACACAGTCCAGATTATTAAAGAAGTCTGATCATGTGGCTGCCCTGGTTAAAATCCTCCACTGACTTTATATTACCTGCAGGAGAAAGTCCAAACCCTCAACACACTGTACAAGATTCTCTGCGATTTGGCTGTTGCTTATCTCCACTGCTCCCTTAGTGGTAAATTTCATGCCAGTGTCACCTGACCAACCTGCAGTGAAACAGTCTGCACTTGGTCTTGAAAGCCCCAATAGCCCCTCTTTATCCTCCAATTGATCTACCTGAAATGGTTCCTCTTCTTAGAAGCCCTCCCTGAAGTCCGTTGCCCTTCTTCCCTGCCTCCACTCCCCCTGTATTTACTGATCTTACCCTATGCTTCTATAGCATTAAGTATATATGTATATATAAAACAATATGGCAAAATTTTCTTATTTGCCTGTCTACCTGCCTAAATTGGTTCATGCTGATATCCTCAGCTAGTGGTACAACACCAAAATCTTATTAAGGTTTTTGGAACCAAACTATGAGTGAATGAATCACATCAGTTGTTTCTTTTACTGAATCTTTGACTATAGCATTCTAAGCATGGGTCAGACTGCTTATCAGTTTAATGCCTGCTGACCTCAGTTGACGCATGGGGTGGTACCACGGAGGGCGATTTGGAAGGTAGGAGGAACATCAATCCTGCATTGATGTCATACCTAGGAAATGCATATAATCGTGCATGCAGTACCACTTGGCACAAACATATGTTGTTCAAACATACTTCTGTTTGGAGAGAGAAGTGGGCCACTTGGGGTTGTAGAAGAAGGTAGAAACTATGGATTAAAAAAGGAGTTGGATGGGTCAAGTTACTGGCCATCTTTAAGGAAATAACACACTAGGTTGAATAGCATGTTGAGATGGTGCTGGCTAATTCAAGATTATATAGGGTCTAAGAGCCAGAAGAGAAGGAAATGGCAACCCACTCCAGTGTTCTTGCCTGGAGAATCCCAGGGACAGAGGAGCCTAGTGGGCTGCCGTCTATGGGGTCGCACAGAGTCGGACATGACTGAAGTGACTTAGCAGCAGTAGCAGCAAGAGCCAGAAAGGATTTTAGTAGATGATATTGCTGCTGATAATGGTGAAGAAAATGCCGATTCTGATTCTCATTTGGTGTACCAGGTCCTGACCTAAGTGTGTCACATACTTTTATCTGCACTAGTTTCTCCACTTACGAGTCTGGTCATGTGATCCCTTCCATTTACAGAATAGGAATAGGTAGGGGGTGTAAGTTGCTCAGCATCTTACAACTAGTTAGGCTTAAAACCAGTCTGTTTGTTTGGTGTTAGTATTGCTGACATTTTCTCTTTTTGCTTAGGTAAGATGTTTTTCTTGATACATGATAATGAATGACTGTCGTAAATAGAATAAATGAAATTCTTTCCAGCTTCAGTTCAGTTCAGTTCAGTTCAGTCACTAAGTCATGTCTGACTCTTTGCGACCCCATGAATCGCAGCACGCCAGGCCTCCCTGTCCATCACCAACTCCCAGAGTTCACTCAGACTCACATCCATCGAGTCGGTGATGCCATCCAGCCATCTCATCCTCTGTCGTCCCCTTCTCCTCCTGCCCCCAATCCCTCCCAGCATCAGAGTCTTTTCCAATGAGTCAACTCTTCGCATGAGGTGGCCAAGGTACTAGAGTTTCAGCTTTAGCATCATTCCTTCCAAAGAAATCCCAGGGCTGATCTCCTTCAGAATGGACTGGTTGGATCTCCTTGCAGTCCAAGGGACTCTCAAGAGTCTTGCTTACCCACATTCAAGAAGCTTCCTTTCATATTTTCTTCCCACAGTTTGTGTTGGTTAATGGTTAGCCAGTGCAACAGACAAAGGAAGGATATTGTGAAGGATTATACACTACTGTGTATAATCTCTATCAAGAAAGTGGTGAAAGAAATATGAGACAATAGACAGTATGAGAACTTTAGATGGTTCAACCTAAGTGATATTTGTGGATTTAAGATTGATGTGGTTAAGGAATTTAGCAAAAATGATGTTCCAGTACTCAGGATCAAAGATGTATTTAAGTGTGCAGGAAGAAAGTTGGAGAAGGATTTAACATGAAGTGACATTTTCAAATTTTATCTGTGATTAGAAGCCACCATCTTAGTGACCCAAGGCAATGATACCACTTATAACACAGAGTTCTTAAAGACAAAACTATTTTGATGCCAAGTTTTCAAAAGTTCTGAAGTTGTTGAAGTTATGCAACCTTATAGCATTGCCCTAGTTTTACTTTTTTTTTTTTTTTCTAATCAGGTAAGCTGCTTGGTTTGCGGTGTAGAACTGAAAGGTTAGCATTTCTGAAACCTGTAAAAACTTCCTAAATTTTGGATTATGCTACATAATAAGGAGCAAAATCTACCTCCTGTCTCTATTTACAAACAAAAGCTCCAAAAAGTACCATACACGAGAAGGGGAGATGACACACAAAAATTAAACAATAACGTTGACATGCAGATTTGGCACTCGAATCATACGGCAGCTGAAGCATATCTTTGAAATTTCATTTAGCTGGCTACACGGCCCTATCTTCATTTCCTGAGGAATTGGATTCCCATTCTTCCCTGTCTAGTGAGAGAATCTGTTTGCTCTCCAAGCACTCTCCATGTTTATATGTATCCCTCCATCCACTTTTGATTCCTCAGCAAAACAGCTGCTTTGAAAAAAGCCCGAAGAACAGTCTTGCAATGGATACTCACTCATCTTCTTTCCTGACCCAAGGAGAAATTCCTTTCTTTTTTTTTCCTCTAGGATTTTTTTTAGAGTTAAGGCTTGCGGGTTTAAAGTACATTTTCCATATTCTTTTTTTGTCTTATTAAACAAGGAAACTTAATTGATCATCTTCCAGGTCATCTCTGAGAAAGAATTTCAGAACACAAAATAATTGACATGTACTTTGAAGATGGTTAACTAAGAACCTTTTAAAAGCTAGTGATAAAAAGTATGTGATACCACTCCTCACATCCTGGTACATTGTTAAAAAGTCTTTTCCTTTTTTATTTCTGTCTTACGTCTTCCTTTCTCTAGTGATTTTGGAGTCTCTTCCTACATAGTCATATTATGGAGAATGCTAAGCACAACTCTATGGATATCATGGTGAAAAATCGCAATAAAAGAGCTTGCCGTGTAGTCATGCTTATTAGCATGAAAATGTCTATTTTGGAGGGGAGTGGTGGTGAGGGCAGTGCCATCTGAGTCCACGCCTGTGTAGTCTGGCATGCAACTTTCTGTTTCTTGCAAACAAGTCTTGCAAGAGGGGAATGGAGATATTATGCCTGTGTTGCTCCGAAGAAAAGGTAGTTGTTTTTATTCTTGAGTCAAACTAGGAATGGGTCTGATGACATAAAAAAGTCATTTAGTTCTGTGAGGTTTCTTTTTGGTTGCTTCAGTAGGGATGACAGATAGAGTCAACCAGTGCTTTGGGAAAAGATAAGATTAGCATTTAAAAGCTTAACGTATGTCATCACTTCTGAACGTGCCTGTTCCCTAGTGAAATCATATTCCCTGCATGTGTTTCCCAGTGCAGAGCCACCATGAATAATTTTTTATGAATGACTGCTTTAGAAATTTTGATGGATTGCAGCTCCCTGGGGAAACAGGGAGAAATTTATAGATGCATCTTATACTGAATTCTAAATAAGAGTGTATAATTGTACTTACTTCCACTGAACTTACTATAGGAAAGTGTCCGCATTCCAGGTCTTTTTTTCTTCTAATGCCTTTGTTGAGTCAATAAAAGAAAGTAACTGCACATGATACTCATCTAGTCCCTTTAGAAAGGGAATTCGGATTTTATAGGCAGGTCAGTACTTCGGGTTATTACCACATTTTGGCCAAATCTGCCAGTAAAAACATTTCCTAAATGCTAAATAAACAGTTTATTTAGCATTTAGCAGAGCACTGTGCTAGAGGCTAGAGCTACAGTAGTGAAGAAAACACATCATTCCTGCTTTTCATGGGGCTTATAGAGTAGCCTTGGTTTTATATCCTCATTTTCCATTTTCATGGGGCTAGAGAAGTATTTAAAGGTACAAAGAAAATGGTTTAAAATTCAAACTGAAAGGCATTTAGCTGATGTTGCATTTTGGATAATTAAGAAAATGTTGCAACATTCATGTGTCATCATTAGTCTTTGGCAGTTACTGGATTCGGAAGGAAGACAGTGGTTTATGCCCAACGGATGAGCAAAACTGTTTCATTTATCCTTCATTCATTGATTCATTTTATCCTTCATTCATTATGGATTTATTGTATACATGTTAATGAGAAGCTCCTCTGTATTTAGCACTGCTCTACTCACCCTGAACAAAACAGCAAGATAAAGTGTCTGCCTTATGGGGCTCAAACTCAAGAGCAGGAGACAGGTAACAAGCATGCTAAGTCACTTCAGTTGTGTCCAACTTTGTGTGACCCCATGAACTGTAGCCCGCCAGGCTCCTCTGTCCATGAGGATTCTCCAGGCAAGAATACTGGGGTGAGTTGCCATTTCCTTCTCCAGGGGGTAACAAGCCTGCCTGGTGGGTAATGTCAGTTCATGGTAAATAAGGACACCACCTGCTAAGGATTGAATTACACACTATCCTGGCTTCACCTGTGCCTCATTTCACATACCTGAGTTTATTCTCTATGCAAACAATTTAAAGCATGCTCCCACCAGGTCTGTACTATATAAAAGAGAATTAGATGGTAGGAGTGCTTAAGTAGTTCAAGGAGCTGCTGCTGCTACTGCTAAGTCGCTTCAGTTGTGTCCGACTCTGTGTAACCCCAGAGACGGCAGCCCACCAGGCTCCCCCGTCCCTGGGATTCTCCAGGCAAGAACACTGGAGTGGGTTGCCATTTCCTTCTCCAAGGCATGAAAGTGAAAAGTGAAACTGAAGTCTCTCAGTCGTGCTCAACTCTTAGTGACCCCATGGACTGCAGCCTACCAGGCTCCTCCATCCATGAGATTTTCCAGGCAAGAGTACTGGAGTGGGGTGCCATTGCCCTCTCCGAGTTCAAGGAGCTAGAGATAAGAATGATGAACAACAATAGCAGTATCCTCATCCTCACCCCATTTTCCCACTTGTCAGAAGGAACAGGGATAAGAATAAATGGACCATCAAGACAGTTTTCTCATAATTTCTGATGAAAAGTGCTTCAGTGGAAATAAAACTGTGATCTGAGAGTGCTGGAGCTGCTTCAGGCAGGTCACCTGGGAAGGTTTTTCCCAGAAGGTGATATCTGAACTGAATCCTGAATGATCAGAAAGATTTGCCTCATTCACAGCCCAAGAGGGAGAAAGCTTGTAAGGGTGGTACAACAGCTTAGGGCAGAAATATATCCCTGGTGTTTAAGGACCAGAAAGGAGGCCAGTGGAGCTGGAGTATGGTGAGGGGAAAGGCATGGTGAGACTGAGCATGGAGCAGGACAAGTCTGTGTTAAATATGGCTTTGGAGACCTTGATAGGGATGTGCATTTCATCATAACTGTAATGGAAAGGCATTCCGAGGTTGTAGGCAGGTGGTGGTGATTTGTAATGCCTGAAGACCACAGTCTTGTGAGTAGCAGGCATGGAAGCAAAGGAGGCTATTTAGAAGGCCCTTGGAGTCTTGCAGGCAGGAGTGATGGAGCTGGGCACAACTGGTACTGCTCTGAGATGAGACGGAAGGAAGTGAGTGTTTCAAGACTTATTTTGCTGGTAGAACCAACAGGACTTGACAGAGTCAATGTGGAACTAGGGGAACGGGAAGGGTCAAGGATGATGCTCAGCGTGGTAGCTTGAGCCACCAGGCTTCAGGTCTGGAAATGACATTGCTGGGGATGCTTGTTCTAGGTGTGGTTGGAAAGACAGCATTGATAACCACAGTAGTGGACATATAGGAGGGTGAGCTCGCTGGGAGAGACTCCATACCAAGTGCGTGTGTAACTTTAGTCCTCGAAAAGCTTGTGAAGTGAGTTCCATTGTTAGGTCCATGTTATAGGTGAGGAAACTAAAGCAGAGAAAGATAACTTTCCAAAGGCCATGAGGCAAGTCTGTGGCACAGTAGAGATGAAATCTAGAGCAGCCTGATTGTAGAATCACTGCTTCCCAGCTCCCCACTCTATAACTGTTCTCTGTGCCTGAGTAAACACACTCTGTTTTCTAAAACCATCTTGGATTATTACTGAAGCTGAAGTTGACTTTTGAAAGTCTACTTTTCAGGTTAACATTCACCTATTGCCCAAACAGTTCCGTCTCACTATTGTTCCAGGTGGGGCCTCCCTGGTGGCTCAGAGATTAAAGCATCTGCCTCCAATGTGGGAGACCCGGGTTCAATCCCTGGGTCGGGAAGATCCCCTGGAGAAGAAAATGGCAACCCACTCCAGTATTCTTGCCTGGAGAATCCCATGGACTGAGGAGCCTGGTGGGCTGCAGTCCATGGGGTCACAAAGAGTCAGCTACGACTGAGTGACTTTACTTACTTACTTACTATTGCTCCAGGTAGAGATGAACCTGTCGATGCTGGGAGAGCTGATCCTGGATCTAAGCTCAGGGGGTCAGTTTCACAATCTCTCTTAATCACCTTATTGTGCTGATCTTTAATATATGAGGAAGGTGGGAAATGAATGGGATTGTGACATCCACTGTTAGTATAGTTTTTAATTTAAAAGTCAGCAGTTAGAAAACCGAGAGTAATGATAAAATAGCTACAGGCATACCTTCTTTTATTGTGCTTCCTAGATATTGCTTTTTTTTCTTTTCTTATTTTTTAAAACAAACTGAAGGCTTATGGCATCCCTGCCTGGACCATGGCTTTCAGCATCACTCTTCCAATAGCACTTGCTCACTTTGTGTGTCTCTGTCACGGCTTTTTGCAATATCTCAAACTTTGTCATTATTATAATACGGTGATCTGAGATCAGTGATGTTTCATGTGACTTCTGTGACTTACTGAAGGCTCAGATGATAGGCAGCATCTTTTAACAATGAAGTGTTTTCTAATTAAGTTCTATACATTGTTTTAGATGTTAGGCTATTGTGCACTTGATAGGTGATGGCATAGTGTAAATACAACTTTTGTTTGTAACAGGAAACCAACGTATTAGTGTGACTTGCTTGCTTTATTGCAGTGGTCTAGAACTGACCCTGCAATCCAAGATATGCCAGCATAGCTTTAATGGGCTTCCCAGGTGGTGCATTGGTAAAGAATTTGCCTACCAGTACAGAAGATATGGGTCCAATCCCTGGGTTGGGAAGATCCCCTGGAGAAGGAAACGGCAACCCACCCCAGTATTCTTGCCTGGGTAATCCCACGACAGAGGAGCCTGGCGGGCTAGAGTCCATGAGGTAGCAAAGAGCTGGACGTGACTGGGCATGCACCACACAGGCATAGCTTGAACAGTCTTGCCTTGGTCTACTGTGTGCCAGTCCTTTTGTATAACAGCTTTATATAACACAGTCTTCTTTATTAATCTTTTCAAATATCCAAAGAAATGTTATCATCATGAGAAAACCAAAAGGAACCTCACAGTTTGCATAATTTGTTGAAATTTACAGAATGTAGGTGACAGAATCAGGATTTGAATTTACATCTTACTTTGCTGATTTTCTTCTTTTCTGAACATCATCTCTTCTCTTTCATAAGCAGTGAACCTGCAGTTGAAATATATTGTTACCAGAGGGACATGTCCTGGGCATGTCAAAAGTAGATACTCTGCTGGGCTTCAGGTGGTAGAATTACCAGAGGAACGTGTTTTAGGCATGCCATAGATACATGATTGCTGGGCTTCAGGTGGTAGAATTACATTAACAGTCTCATGAATTGCCAACCAAAAACTGCCTTTAAAAGAAAAAAAATAAATGATTCTTATTTTACAATTTGAATTTTGAATATTAATGGAAAATTCCTAAGGAGAATTTAGACTGACCTTTGTGAGAAATAAATGCTCAGTAACTTAAATGTTTCTCTCCTAGCATTGCTTGGGGTTTAGTTGCAGACAATACAATCTACTCTAGCTAGTTTAAACATTAGGGGATATATTGAAGTATATTTGATGGCTTATGAAACCACTGGAAGGGCTAGAAGAACAGGTTGAGATTTCAGAACACTCCCACACCCAGAACGCAGTTAAGTCCAAGGCAGCCTGTGAAGTAGCTACATACAGCCGGTGCTGTCCAGCCAGGGCTGCTCCTGATGGCAGGCCCTCCCTGCAACCCTCCACCCCCAACCACCACTCAGCAAAATACATGCCCAGCATTCATCCAGCTTCTCTTCTCTCCTGGATTTTCTTTCCATATCAAATCTTACAGAGTTGTGCCTGACTGATAAAACCTAAGTCACATCTGCAACCATCGCTAACTGCAAAGGAATCCAAGACATGGAAGTTTTAATTTTGCAGCCATTACAATACAGAAGAATATGGTCAGAGAGAGCGGGAATGGGAATTAAGGGCCAATTGACAGTCTCCTCTACACTCACTATATTTAACTCTTCCTTTTTCAAGTTCCTCTAAATGAGGAGTATCTAACGTGTAACCCTTGAACCAAATGCAACCTCTCATACCTTTTCAGACATTTTCATTTTCTCTAATGATATAGCACCCATGAGCTAGTGCAGCCTAAAATAGTATGTCTTGGACTTCAGAGAGTACCTAAGACTCTTGTTAAAAGTACACACTTCTGAGATGGACCCTCACAAATTTGGATTCCACATGGTGCCCAGGAACCTGCATTCTGAATAAATACCCCCAGACGATTATACTTTGATCTAAACATAAGACAGCAGTTCCCCTTGTTTCAGTTGGGGCACCTTTCATGAAAGTGGGGGGAACATTTCAACAGTCTATTCAGTTTAACCAGAGGCATTCAGCATGTCCAGCACACATTGCATAATCAGGGAAGCTAATGCAGTGACCTTTGCAAATCTGGCTTGTCGTCTGATGTGATGGAGAAAATGATCAAGATTCTGAGTGTTCTTTGAGCTCATGCCTTTGACCCCCTGGTTTTGATGCTATTTGGAACAGTCCCAGCAGAGTATAAAGATTGAGTCTATGTGTAGTCCAGAAACTCAGGTGGGGGAGAAAAGAAACTTCGTCTGAGATTTCCTGAGCTGCTTCCTCAGATTGAATCTTCTTAAAAATGAAAAGGGCCCGTGAGACCAAGCTTGTCACACTCCCAATAGCTGATAGGACAAGACATCTGAGCACATTTAATTACAGCCAGAGGGGGCGGTGAACACAAGAAGTTCTAAGAGGCTCAGGCATTCGGCCCAAATTCAGTGCATGAAGTCACAGAGCAACTGAAGCCCATGCTTATTTTCCATCCCTGAATTGTTTGGAGTTCAAAAGATTGTACAGATTTCGCAGAACTTTTGATTCACAGGAGGTCACAATTTCAGAAGTGAGTCACATAGATGGAAGAAGGTAAATTATCATTTAGGTTTTGTAACTGTTTTTGGAAAGCTATAAACCCTCAGAATGTATATCATGATGATTCAATTTTAAGAGCAATTAATTAACACAATAGTGAATACTGCCAGCCCTAAAGAATCAGTGCTCGTAAAGTGCTGAATTTTTGAGTATGTGGATTTCAGAACTGTCACGATTTTTTTTTCTTGCAATATTCCTATACTTCCCAATGTCAAGGGCCTGTTGCTCTTATTAAAAAACAAAAACAAAAGAACACTGATAGCAAAAAAGAGTTGGCAACAGATGTGTAAACCTAGGTTCAACATTGAGCTAGCACCCACTGGTTTTCTAGACCAGTTTGGTTTGTTACATATCCTCTTCCTCTTAATATTGATTAGAATTAGGTCACCAGCTAGCATCTCTATAAAATACATCTTTTCTCTCTGCATTGATGTAACTTCTGAAGATCTATATTTATGAATAGCAATGACCTATTTTTACCATTGTTTCTAATGAAATCTGCATTGCTGCACAAAGCTTATTCTATTACATGTGCTTCTATTAAAAGTAATAACAATAAAACTTGAACACCTAGCCCCTAGATTCTAGCCTGAGGTAGAAGTCCTTTGTAGATATTTTCATACAGGGGCAAAGTCTCTGAGCTAACTTGGTTCTCATTAACCACAGGAGAGTTCTCTATGCTCAGGCTATTTAAGGTGGAAGAAGGCTTAGTTACTCATTTTAGCCCATTATTATTATTATTATTTTGATGTGGGCCAGTTTAAAAACTTTTATTGAATTTGTTATAGTATTGCTTCTGTTTTATAATTTGGTTATTTGGCCTTGAGGTATGTGAGATCTTAGCTGCCTGACTAGGAATCAAACCTGTACTCCCTGCAGTGGAAGGTGAAGTCTTAACCACTGGACCAGCAGAGAAGTCCCACCCCATTCTGATAGAGGTGCCTTTTCTCATCTACCAAGACTAAAGTTAACTTTCTAGCCATTCTAGGCATTAGCCACTCTCTGTGGTGGTAAGCCCTTGAAATTTCCTCGCTCTCATTGACCCCTGTGGTCCATCCTCCATGGTCTCACTCCATGGAAACAGCCCTCATCAAGGTCAGCTCCTCTAGGTCCTCTTCCAACAACCAACTGGTTCACATCTTTTAGTGCTTGTTGTATTGATTATACTTTCCCTTTTGTACTTTTTTCCTCTGTTGGCCAGGGTACCCCCAAAGCAACGAATAAGCATCTCATTTCTGTTTGAATTCTCATCCTCTCATCTTCTATGTGGCTAATTCTTTCTTCTTATATGATGGTATTCTCCAGGGTTTTGGGTGATAACTTCCAATCCCCAGCTGCCACTTCTAACGGGACCAGCACCACTTCGGCCTCAGTTACCCATGGAAGTCATTTGCGACTCCCTCCCTTACACCCCACACTTTCTTTCTGTCTACTTCCACATGCTCTTGAACTTGTCTCTTTCTCTATTTCCACTGCCACTTGTGAGTTAAGGGTCTCCTCCTGTGGCCTCTGGATGACTCCACTGACCTTTTAACTGACCTCCTGCTCCAGGCTTATTGCTTGCCCCCCTCCACCCCATCTATCCTTTATTCCGATTACTGACAAATTTTTCAAATATAAATCAGATCTTGATACTCCTTGCTGAAAATCCAGCAGGAGATCCCCATTGCCTTTAAAATAAAATTCAAATCAATTAGCGAAACTGGGAGGGCCTCTGCCTATCTTTCTACCCTCGTCTATTGTTGGGTTTTCCTTGAGACTCATTTTTCATTCAGTCATAAACATGAAGATCTATGAAAATGCCTCTTTCGCTTCTGTAGGCACCTGCTACGTTAATTTCTTTGCCACAGGTCTTCGTCCCAGCTCCCTTTGACCCGGCTACCTTCCTTTGAAAAAGAGGTCTCCTCCCAGAAGCTATCCCTGAGCCCCTCCATTACTCTCCCATCCCAAGGTCAGGTTTAGCTGTCTCTCCGGGCCCTTCCCCTCTTAGATGCTCTATCACTTAGCTGTGTTTGACAAGAGCTTGAGCTCCTGGAGGCCATGACCATATCTTCGGTATCATTACCTTCTGTACTTATCAGGTACTCCATATGGATCTGACGATGAATAAGTAGCTCTTCTTAGAAGTCTGAAAGCACTCACTTTTGTTTTTATCTGAAGGAACAACTTACCACTTCATTTTTTGAGCTCTCCCTTCCCTCTAGGTATGCAATTTTTTAAGGTATGGCAATCATAACCCGATTTACCTGCATTACTTGTCTACCCAGCCTAGTCATAATTTGAGATTGCTGTTTCACTTAGAAATTGATGCAGTTAAAGAGACCTGTATGCTGTCCACAGTACAGGCATTGTGAAGTGAAGGTTGCTCAGTCATGTCTGACTCTTTATGACCCCATGGACTATATAGTCCATGGAATTCTCTAGGCCACAATACTGGAGTGAGTAGCCTTTCCTTTCTCCAGGGGATCTTCCCAACCCAGGGATTGAATCCAGGTCTCCCACACTGCAGGCAGATTCTCTACCAGCTGAGCTATGAGGGAAGCCATGGTAAATAAAACTTAATTGTTCATCAGATATAACAATTAAGTTGTTTGAGCAAACTCCTGGAGCTGGTGAATGACAGGGAAGCATGCTGCAGTCCATGGTGTGGCAAACAGACATGACTTAGTGACTCAACAACAACAGAAGTTTTACTAACTGACCCAGTGTTTTCCTTTCCAGTGTAGTGTAGGTCTTGGTTTAAACTTGGTCCAGGCATACAGATGGCCTACAGGCACATAAAAAGATGCAACATATTGCTAATTATTAGGGAACTGTAAATCAAAACTACAATGAGGTATCACCTCACACTGGTCAGAATGGCAATCATCAGAAAGTCTACAAATAATAAATGCTGGAGAGGGTGTGGAGAAAAGGGAGCCCTCCTACATTCTTGGTGGAAATGTAAATTGGTATCTCCACTATGGAGAACAGTGTAGAGGTTCTCAAAAAAACTACAGAGTTGACACATGATCCTACAATCCCACTCTTGGGCATATATCCAGAGTAAACAATAATTCAAAAAGATACACGCACCCCAGTGTTCATTACAGTACTATTTCTAAGAGCCAAGGCATGGAAGCAACCTAAATGTCCACCAGCAGATGAATGGATGAAGATGTGATACATGTATACAATGGAATATCACTCAGCCATGAAAAAGAATGAAATAATGGCATTTGTAGCAACATGGATAGACCTAAAGGTTATCATGGTAAGTGAAGTAAGTGAGGACTTTTCTGGTGGCTCAGCAGTAAAGAATCTGCTTGTCAATGCAGGAGACACAAGAGATGTGGGTTTGATCTCCAGGTCAGGAAGATCCCCTAGAGAAGGAAATGGCAACCTGCTCCAGTATTCTTGCCTGGAAAATTCCATGAACAGAAGATCCTGGCAGGCGACAGTCCATGGGGATAAAGAGTTGGACACAGTTGAGCATGCATACATGCACATTGCTGTTGCTCAGTCGTGTCTGACTCTTTGTGACCCTGCGGACTGTAGCCTGCCAGGCTCCTCTGTCCATGAGAGTCTCCAGACAAGAATACTGGAGTGGGTTACATGCACATTACTATATATAAAAGAGGTAAATTTGACCTACTGTATAGCCTAGGGAGCTATATTTAATCTTATAATAAACTAAGAATGGAAAAGAATATTCATATTCAACTGAATTACTTTGCTGTCTACATAAACATTGTAAATCAACTATACTTCAAGAAAATTAAATTCAAAGAATAAACTTGGTTTCGGGGGTTTACTAGCAGAGTGGCCATAAACAAATTACTTAATCTCACTAAATCATGTTTTACTCACCTACAAAATGGGGTAATAATAATCTACCTGGTTGGTGAGAAAGTCATATGAAATATCGCAGATTGCAATGTGTGGCCCTTCGTAGGAGTCAATATATGTGAGTCATTTCCCCTTTTAAATAGTATTTACATATAGAGTAAGGATGAACTGTCACAGGGCGTTTCTCCTCCCACCCCCATTCTTTCCTATAGATTATCCTGAAGTCCTTTAATTCTCCTTTTACTTTAAAGCCATTGCCGGCCTTTTGCTATTAAGCAGTTCCCTTCAGAATGTTCAGATTTTGTTATAAGAGCATACTTACCCATATTTCAAAATATTCTGCTTCAAGAGAGAAGAGTGAATATCTTTATAGGATTTTATTGGACTGACTGGACTTCAAGCTGGTTTGAGTTTCATTTAACTGGCCTGTTAACATCTCCTTTCCTGATAACGGTAAAAACAACCAATCTGCTGTTTCTTTTGCCCCTTCAAGGTTACTGGACAATCACTAGAGAAGAATTCGAATCTGTGCAGGATGCTTCTGTATTTTCTTTATAATGTCGGATGGCAAAATCTTGTTGAGCAATAAAAAATCTGAAGGAAGAAGTCACATAGAACTAAACGGTTATTCACTGACTGACAATCTGCTGTTGCTTTAGGTAAAGATTATTTTGGGAGGATATGGTTTGTATGACCTCAGAAAATCTGAACTCAGGACTCATTCCTATACCTGTATCTTGGTAACTTGCTTTCCTGGCTCTGGGTGGCTGAGCCAGTTGGCTGTCTTCCAGAGCACATTTGGGCTACAAGGGAACTGCCTGCTTGGCTAGCTGGCAGGCAAGATTAAAGAGATGAATGTTGTTTCTGGCAGCAGCTGCTGTTTTGTTCAGGGCAGTCCTAATACCAGTCTGTAGTTCTCTGCATAAAGAAAAAGGCTACACAGACGCCTTGCTTACCTTTTCGACTTTGAAAAGTCTGTAATGTGGACCTGGCAATGCATATTTTAAAACCACTTTTCACGTGCATAGAAAAGTTTGCTTTTTTTCCAAGTTTGGAGAATTAGAATCTTCTGGTTTCCCGAACAGCATATGTTGCCCTGATGTTCTTGGTCTGCATGCGTGTTAATTTCTACTAAAGGAAAGGAGTCTGCAACCTGACTTCTATGTAATAACACATGTTCAGATCAAGTAGACCGTTTGCTTTAGGGGGCTTTGCAGCTCCTTTTTCTGACATGTGGCTTTTTATTGTAAGAAAGGCTGTTTTGCTTCCGAAGAATTGATGAATGGGTGAATAGTCCACTAGAGTCTCTTGAGACTGGTTCTCAACAAAAACGAATTTAGATAACACCTTTGCTTTAGGGGTCTTCAGCCTCATCTTCCTGTAAATTTTCTCTTTTCAAGTTCCTTTTCAGTACTATCTGCCACTGTTAAAACTTGCTCCCAGAAAAAAGACCCGCTATATCTTGTCATTCACAGTTGAATGTGAATTTTAGTCCCTGTCACCTCCCTCTATTAGGATTGTTTCTACTGTTTGTTTTGCTTCTGGTAGTGCCTATAGATTTCTCATTTTTCATCATGTAAATAAGCTGAGGGCTCTTTAACTATGAAAGGGTTATTGGAATTTTGTGTGGCGTGGGGAGGACGTGGGGGACACTTTTGACGCATGCCGCTAAATTAAAAAAAAAAATCTAGAAACGGCCGACAATAAGATTAGTTTAATGTGTCTGTGCAGTGAAAGGTTATCATGAAATGAGGGGTTATCATACAATGAGCGTGACCTAGAGAGAAAAGTTGTACAATGCTAAAACAAAGTAGCCAAAGAAAAATGTCATCTGCAGAAGCAGAGTGTTACGGAAAAAACAGCAAGATGATTACCCAAGCCAAAAAGACACATTGTAGAGCTGAAGTCACAAACGAGGGACATTTTGCTTCAGCTTTCTATCTCCATAGGGTGTGTGTGTACGCACCTGCCCACGCGTTTGGGCACCCGCATACCCTTGTTGAAGTTTCCAGAAGTTAGAGAAAGAGGAAGGGAGAGAAAACAAAGATAAATATTTTGTTGATGTATTGGAACACCTCACTTCATTGGAAGTCAATTGTCTGTTAACCCAAGCTACTCTCAACACAGCTGAGAACTAAGAAATAAATTCAGAAAGCCATCTGACCCCCAAATTAGTGTCAGAATACCTATGCACTAAAGATCAGGCTCTTTGTTCATGCAGGATTGATTCTATAAAGTCCTTTCTTGGACTCTTATTTGTATGATTTTGAAGCAGTTCTTTCCTTGACTTCCTAGACAGTCCAAAACCTACAGGGCACAC